>NW_025726119.1:0-137820 GCF_021461395.2 Schistocerca americana
ATATACTATACATCGTCCCGAACCGTGACCAGAGTCGCGAGACGAGCAGAGCACGCCGCCGACGCCCGCTCAGTACAACCGTCCACCCGCTACTACTGTCGACCGACTACTACCTCTCCCGACTCGCGCTACAATATATATAACAACTGTTCCTGGCGACCCGGTGCGTGCCACTACTGTCGTCTGGCGCGGTCCAAGCGCCGACTAGCAGCGATAAAGAACTCTCTGGTCAGACAGAGATGCTGTCATGCCTCGCCATCGCTCTGGTAATGAATACATACGTGTTGCAGCGTGCGTACCACCGGAACACGCAGTGGCGGAGCCAAAGACTGTGTTGTCGAGGTCGAGTGCGAGTGGGAAGAGAGGCAGCGTCGGCACGGAGATGCAAGCGAGCGCGAGACGCACGGGGGCTGCGGCGTGGCGCGTTTGCGGTCGGCGCCTTTGGTGGCAACGGCCGGGACAAGCAGCGGTGTATGGTGTGGTGCGGGGCGGACAGGGGCGGCGGTGGACGGGGAGGAGGCGGCGCGACGACGGCATGGGGGCGAAAACGGGACGGGGGACGGGGGACGGCGGATGTTGAGAGGCGTCACGCGCGGACAGGACACAGACACAGAGACACACAGATTGGAAAGGGAGGGTGCGCGGTAGTAGTTGGGAATGTGCGTACCGTGCGGGATGGGAGTGGGCGAGGAACACGGTCGTGGCCCCTGTTTTGGGTGCGTGTGATGACGTCGGTGTGTTGTGGGAAGGGAAGGTGCTGTGGCGGCGGCGCGTAATGGGCGTAGGCCGAAAAGAGAAAGGAACGTGGGCAGTGTGTTGGCAAGCGTCGGTTCGACTGCGACGTTGATGGGCAGGGCAGGGCAAGGTTAATGGTGGTAGGAGTAGGCGTGTGGGCGCAAAAAATCTGCCGCTGCAGGCGGTGCCGTAACCGCCATGGCGGGAAGGAGAGAGGGCCAAAGAAAGAAAGAAAGAAGAAAAAAAAAAAAAAAAAAAAGGAGGGGGGGGGGGGGGGGCGAAAGTGGAGAGGCGGTGGTGTGAGAAGGGCGGGGGCGGAAGGAAGGCAGGAAGGACAAGAGGCGAGGCGACGGCTTGCTTTGTGTATCGGTCGGTCTCTGGCTATGCTTCGTTTTCTGCAGCAGGGTCGGTGCGCGGCGTGGCTCGCGGCAGTGGGAACGCCTGGTGGCTGGACGGCCAGCAATGCGGTTGGATGGGCGGCCACAGCACCGCACCTGTGCCCGAGGAGGAGACGCTGGCGGCGGGCCCTGAGGTGAGGCCGGCTCGGCTGGGGCTGTGGATGTGTAGGTGTGGCGCCGCTGCTGCAACAACGAGTAAAACGCGAGAAGAAGGGATGGCGGTAGAGAGGAAAAAAAAAAATATAAAAGGTCGTGTTGTGTTGATGCGCAGGCAGACGCGTACAGAGAGACGAGCCCGGTCTGCAGCAGGGTGTGGCCGTGCCGAGTGCAGAGCAGCGGCGGCTCGGTTCGGTTCGGCCCGGCCCGGCGGGCCGCGCTGTTGTCGCGGACGTGAGCGCCCCCTGGCGGGTGGCCGGAGGCGGCGCGGCGTGTTGGACGTGTGGCTGGTGGCAGTGCACAATTTGCGAGTGGCTGGCGGTGTGGTGTGGCGGTTGGCGCGTCGGGCGGCGGAGAGGTATGTGTTGCGGGCGCCCTTTGCTGCGCTGCGTCGTTGCGTGTGCCGTACAGGGCGGGCGCTTGTCGACTGTGTGGCGAATTGGCGTGAAACGGCTGCCGAGAGGTGTGTGGTAGCGAGCCGGTCGGTGGTGTCAGTGCGAAGGGGAATGTGCGTGCGTTTGGCGGTTTCGGTGTGCTTTTTGCGGCGTGAGAGTGGGAATTAGTGGGGCCGGCTGTTGTGTTGGTTCCTTGTGTCTTGTGTCGCGTAGCGTGATGGCAACGTGGAAGGACGCCGGTTTCGTTTCGAGCCTTGCGTGTGGTTGTCGACGTTGACTGGTTGGCGTGTGCCGATGCACGTGCATGTGTGGGTCGCGAGTGCGTTTTTGGCTGGCTGTGTGTGTGTGTGTGTGTGTGTTTTGGGGGGGGGGAAGGGGGAGGCGGTGGTGAAAGTGCAGTCGTTGCCACGGGCGTCGTCGGGTGGGGCTGGCTGGGGCTGTGCGTCGTGGCGGAAAGGTGGTAGGTTGCGGGAAGCGAGCCCGTCGTTGACGGTGTCGCGTGAGTTGTGAATCGAGTGGGGCGCGGGGCGCGGGACAGGAGCAGCGTGCCGCTGCGTCGTGGTCGTCAGCAGAGGCTGTGCGTGTGCTTGTCCTTTTTGTGGGCGGTTCGTGCGAGGCGTTTTTGTTTTGTGTTGCCCTAGTTGTTAGTTTATTTTGTTTGTGTTTGTTATTTTGAGACGACGACTGGTTGGTGGCGTGCGCGCGAAGTGGCGGTGTGCGCTTCCCGTGTCGTTTGTGTTGTTTGGTTTTTTTGTTTTTGTGTGTTTTTTTTTTGCACTGGGCCCCGGTGGGTGGGTGCGTGTGTGTCGATTGCCGGCTGGCGAAAGGTGCGCCATCGGCGGGGTGGGTCGCCGGCACAAGTAGAGGCGGCGGCGTTGTTGCTGTTGTTGTGTGGTGTTTGTTTTGTTCGGCTGTGTCGGCGAGCTGTGTTGCGGTGCGTGTGAATGGTGGTGCAAAAGTGCTGGCGTTGGGGCTGCGACTGCGACGGCGGCGAGCCGCGGGCGCGCCATTGATAGTGATGTTGTGAACAGCGGCTGTGTACGGTAGTGGTGTTGTTGTAGCACGACGTGCATCCGGGCCGGCGCGGAAAGCGCAGTTGCGGGCGGTTGCCCTTCGGTGCCAGCCCAGTCGCGTGAGCGGCGGGTTGCTCTGGTGTCGACACGTGGTGCTCTGGGTTGTTGTGTGGTGCCCTTTGGCCGGTGGGGGTGGTTCGCGTGTGTCTCGTTCGCGCTCGGTGTCTGGTCGTGGTCGTGCTGCTCCCCCGTCTGTCGGCGGTTTCCGACGTCGTCTGTACGTTTTTGTTCGTTTGCGGCGTGCCTGCCGACGTCGTCCCGTCGCGACCTTTCAACCGAAAGTGTGGCGCCCGAAGGTGAACGAACGTAACCCTGACCTCGGCGCTTTACGCTGAGCCGAGCGAACCGAACCTAACCTGTGGTGTGGCGAGGTGAGCTCAGCCTGTGAGCCCCTAACGTCTACGTAAGGTAAGCTGTCCGGCTCACGCCTCACGTTTGAACGCTTTTTTAACCTACGTTTGACGCTTCTTAACCTAGCACTGACCCCTTAACCTAACGTGTAACCTAACCTAACCTAACCTAACCTCTGACGCCTGACGTGTTTGAATGCTTAACCTAAGTTTGACGCTTAACCTAACCCAAGTCCCCTTAACCTAACCCACGTCCACCTAACCTAACCTAACCTAACGTAGACGTGTAAACGTAATGTGTAACGCGTAACGTGTAAGGTCGGCTGTCGTGTGTGCTTGACGGCAGATTGGGTTGGTCTGTAGATTCGGATTGCGGTTTGCCTCGGTCGAGGGGTTGGGTCGGAAGCGGCGAGGGGCGGCGGCGCCTGTTGCGCAGGCGGCGTCCGTTTGCGGCGGGCAATTGTTGAGAAACGGCTGTGAATGTTGGCGGGCGAGAGGAGGAGGACGGCGCGCGATGTGGCCCGACGGCTGCGGGCCGATCGGGAAACGGCGGGAGGGCGACGGAAGGCGATGGGGCGGCGGAGGCGCGTTTGCACGGCCGTCATCGCCGCACGCCTCGGCTTGTGTGGCTGTGGCGCCGGCCGCGCTGGCCGGGCTGCCGCGGCGACGGTGTGGGAGTTTTGCCGAAGGTTTGGCCATTGTGGCGGGTCGTCGGCTGGGGCTGTGGGGGCGGCATTTGGGCGGGGGCGGCGATTCTCGGCGGGCCGACCCAGGCTGTAGCGCGCGGTAGCTGCAGTTTGGCCGTGGTTTGCGGCGCTGCCGTGGCGACTGGTTGGCGACTGTGGTGTGGCTGTGTGTAGCCCCATCCTCGGTGGTTTGAAAGGCGCGGGCGGTTGTGGCGCAGGTTTGGGGCTGCTCCGCACAGGCTGTCGGACGTTGGGCGGTAGCAAGCGCGGGAGGCGCGGCGCGGCGGCGCGCAGAGTGGCGGCCGCTCTCTCGGCCGTCCGCGCCCGCCCGCGACACTGGCTGGGCCTTGTGATTCTCTGCTCTGCTGCTGTGCTGTGCTTGCGTGCCTGCCGTCCCGCTCGCTCTCGCTGTGTGTTACGCGCGTCGTCGAAATGGCAGATCAGGCGGCTACGAACGAGACTGCTGCGGCACCCGCCGCCACCGGCACTACGAAGAAGGCCAAGTCTGCGTCGTCTGCGAAGAAGCCGCGCGCCAAGCCTGCGCACCCGCGCACCTCTGAGATGGTGACGGCCGCCATCAAGAGTCTGAAGGAGCGCGGCGGGTCGTCGCTGCAGGCGATCAAGAAGTACATAGCCGCGCACTACAAGCTGGACGCGGAGAAGCTGGCGCCGTTTATCAAGAAGTACCTCAAGTCGGCCGTCGTGGCGGGCGAGCTGGTGCAGACGAAGGGGAAGGGCGCGTCCGGCTCGTTCAAGCTTGCCGGCGCCGGCGGCGGGGGGGCGGCCGAGGGCGGCAAGGCTCGTGCTGGCGGTGCCAAGAAGAAGCGCGCCGCTCCGGCCAGCAAGGAGAAGAAGGGCGCCCGTGCGGCCGGCGCAAAGAAGGCTGGTGGCGTGAAGGCGGCGACCGGTCGGAAGGCGGGCGCCGCCAAGAAGGCGTCTGCGGCGTCGGCCGCTCCCGCGGGTGCGAAGAAGGCGGCTGCGGCCAAGCCGGCCAAGGCCAAGTCGCCGTCGAAGGCGAAGAAGGCCGCCAAGGTTCCGACGAAGAAGCCGAAGGCGCCGCGCCCGAAGAAGGCGACGACGCCGTCTAAGGCGAAGGCTTCGCCCAAGAAGAAGAAGTAGAGTAGAGGAGAAAGAGATGGGGGAAAGGAAGGGTTTGGCGCTTGACTCCGTCGTCCCCACCCCCCGTCGTCGTCTAGTGGCGCGCAAGAGACGCGCGGCCCAAAAAAAACGGCCCTTCTCAGGGCCATCAAAGCACGTCGGGGAAGGTTTTGATTGTCGTGTTGCGTTTGGTGTGGGTGTCTGTCTGTATGCCCGTGGGGATGCTGTTTGCGTGCCGTGGTGGTTGGATTGCGGGGGTCGGTGGCGGGTGTGGGCGGCGGTAGCGGTAAGCGGTGTTGTTGTTGTTGTTGTTGTTGTTGTTGTCGTGGTTGATTGTCGCCGTGTTTGTGGCGGCGGCCGACGGTTGGTTTTCTGTCACGTTGTTTAGTTTGAATACGTTGGTTGGCTTGCCTGCGTTCGTTCTTCTCGGATGTCTGTCTTGTCGAGTCGTGTCTGGTCTTTGTTTTGTTCCTTTGTGTGTGTGTGTGTTATGTTTTGCAACGGGGGGCACGTTGAGATGCGGAAGGAGTCGGCGGGGATTTCGGTGGCGTGTAGAGCGAGCGAGCGCGTCGGAGTGGAGTGCGGGTTTTTTTTGTTTTCGAAACGAAAGCGGCGGCCGGCCAGCCACCCGTGCGGTGTGACGTCGGCCGTTGGGTATTGTGCGCTTTGAGCGCCGGGGAGGGATGATGTGTGATTGTTGCGCGCTGCTAGCAGGCAGGCAGAGTGAGCGGGTGTGGCGGACGGACGGGAAGTGGTGGTTTTTGTTTTTGGGTTGCGGGGCGAGAGGCAGGCGACCGACAAAGTTTGCTCGCGACGGAGAGATGTTAGTGGCCCTGAAAAGGGCCGTTTTTGTTTGTGCGGTGCGGTGCCGCGGCGCGGTTTAGGCGCGCTCGCCGCGGATGCGGCGCGCGAGCTGGATGTCCTTGGGCATGATGGTGACGCGCTTGGCGTGGATTGCGCACAGGTTGGTGTCTTCGAAGAGGCCGACGAGGTAGGCCTCGCTGGCCTCCTGCAGGGCCATGACTGCGGAGCTCTGGAAGCGCAGGTCGGTCTTGAAGTCCTGGGCGATCTCGCGCACTAGGCGCTGGAATGGCAGCTTGCGGATGAGCAGCTCTGTGCTCTTCTGGTAGCGCCTGATTTCTCGCAGGGCGACGGTGCCCGGCCTGTAGCGGTGGGGCTTCTTGACGCCTCCGGTGGCGGGCGCGCTCTTCCTCGCCGCCTTGGTGGCGAGCTGTTTGCGCGGCGCCTTTCCGCCGGTGGACTTGCGGGCCGTTTGCTTTGTGCGGGCCATGGCGGTAGCGGTAGCGGAGCGGCGTGCGTGGAGGTTAGGTGTGGCGCGGCGTCCGGTGCTGCCTTGACAACGGGCCCGCGCGCCTCCGTGCTGCGCTTATATGCCCTCGGTTGCGCGTGGTGGGGGGAGGGCGGGCCAGAGTCTATATAGGGGGGCGGCGGGCGCGCTGGGCGCAGACCGTAGCCGACTCGCCAGCCGCTGCAGCCGCTGTTTGTGCACGTTTTGCTTTGCCCGAGGAAGGAAGGATGACAGGCCGCGGCAAGGGAGGAAAGGGGCTCGGCAAGGGTGGCGCCAAGCGGCACCGCAAGGTGTTGCGCGACAACATCCAGGGCATCACGAAGCCCGCCATCCGCCGCCTGGCTCGCAGGGGCGGCGTGAAGCGCATCTCTGGTCTGATCTACGAGGAGACCCGCGGGGTGCTGAAGGTGTTCCTGGAGAACGTGATCCGCGACGCGGTGACGTACACTGAGCACGCCAAGCGCAAGACTGTGACGGCCATGGACGTGGTGTACGCCCTGAAGAGGCAGGGGCGCACCCTGTACGGTTTCGGCGGTTAGGCTGCGTCGCAGCGGGCGCTGGCCTTCCCGCGGCCGTGCTTGTGGGTGGGAGAGACTAGAAAACGGCCCTTTTCAGGGCCACCACACTGTTCGGAAGTTGAAAAGTGCGAAAGAGTCTGTGTTGTTGCTGCGTGTGTGCGCTGTGTTGTTTGTTTGTTTCTTTCTTTCTTTCCGTTTGAGCGACGTGATGTGACTGGGAGGGGAGAAGGAAAGGAAACGTGTCATGTGGCTGGCTGTGTGTGGAGCTGCTTCGTTTGTGTGTCTTTGTATCGATCGCGACGGAGATGGCGGGCTGTGTGTTGTTGTGCGAGAGGCGGTGATTATTTGCTTGCGTGGTTTGGCTCTGTGTGTTTGTTTGCGGCGGCGTTGGGGTTTCCGAGGCAAGGCGTGTGGGCATAGGCGGCCGGATCAGCTGTTTCGTTCGTGTCGACGGCCGTTGCGCGCGGGAGTGGAGGGCGGTGTGTCGACACGCCTCCCTTTAACAATGGTCATTATTGCTGCCGTTGTCGGTTTGGAAGGCGACTGCGACCGTGCAAAATGTGTGTGTGTGTGTGTGTGTGTTGGGCCACACGGGCTGTGTGGGCGACAAGATGGCGGACGTGCGCCGGCGGCGGCTGTGCTGTGACAGTGCAAAGTTAAAACAAAACAAGGTGCGGCGAGGACGACTGCAATTTTGCTTTGGACGTAGGTTTGTGTGGTGGCCCTGAAAAGGGCCGATTGTTGTGGGCCGAGCCGGCAAAGCGCGTTGCGTGCAGGGGAGCACGCGGCGCTGCGATTGCCTGGCCTCCTTTAGGCCTTCTTCTCGGTCTTCTTTGGCAGCAGGACGGCCTGGATGTTGGGCAGGACACCACCCTGTGCGATGGTGACGCCCGACAGGAGCTTGTTGAGCTCCTCGTCGTTGCGGATGGCAAGCTGCAGGTGGCGCGGGATGATGCGCGTCTTCTTGTTGTCGCGGGCCGCGTTTCCGGCCAGCTCGAGCACCTCAGCCGCGAGGTACTCCATGACGGCGGCGAGGTAGACGGGCGCCCCGGCGCCGACGCGCTCTGCGTAGTTTCCCTTGCGCAGGAGGCGGTGGATTCTGCCGACCGGGAACTGGAGCCCAGCCCTGCTTGAGCGGGACTTTGACTTGCCCTTGACTTTGCCTCCCTTTCCGCGTCCGGACATGGCGATGGGCTAGCGACGGTGCACACGAAACGGAAACGAAAACGACCGGTGCGAGCGGCAGCGAGTCGAGCAGCGGAGTGCGTGCCGGCGCAGCCGGGGTGGGGGTGCTTTATGGGCTCGGGTGCGGCGGCCGGTTGCGCGCGCGCCCCATTGGTCGGCGGCCGCAACAGGGCGAGCTGGTAAAGGTGCGGCGGCGGCTGGCGGCGGGTGCCACTGTGTGGGGAGACGCTGACTAGAGCGGAGCGCTTGCTACTGGTGTTGCTGCTGCCGTACGTTGGTTCGAGATGCCGCCCAAGACTAGCGGGAAGGCCGCCAAGAAGGCTGGCAAGGCGCAGAAGAACATTTCGAAGGGCGACAAGAAGAAGAAGCGCAAGAGGAAGGAGAGCTATGCCATCTACATCTACAAGGTGCTGAAGCAGGTGCACCCTGACACGGGCATCTCGTCGAAGGCGATGAGCATCATGAACAGCTTCGTGAACGACATTTTCGAGCGCATTGCGGCCGAGGCTTCTCGCCTGGCGCACTACAACAAGCGCTCGACCATCACGTCCCGCGAGATCCAGACCGCTGTGCGGCTGTTGCTGCCTGGCGAGCTGGCCAAGCACGCCGTGAGCGAGGGCACGAAGGCGGTGACCAAGTACACGAGCTCCAAGTAAGGAGGTGGCTCTGGAATGGAAGGAAGGATGGAGAAGGCTCCTCCGTTGCGAGAGCGGCAAAACGGCCCTTTTCAGGGCCACCAACTTGCCTTTTGCGGGAAGGGCGGAATTGTTGTTGTTGTTTGTGTGGACGGCTGTGATGTATGTGTGCATTTTGATTGTGGGTGGGGGGGCGCGTCAAAGCGTGTTGCGCGGGGTACGGCCACGAGGTTGGTCGCCGTGGCGTGGAATGGTGGCACGCCTCGTTGGCGTGGTTTTTGACCCATTGGTGTTGTTGGGGTGTGTGTGTTACCCGTCTGCGAGGGGGGACAGTGCGATCGGCGACTTTTGTGTCACCGTAACGACGGCCGTTTGCGGGTTTGTTTTTTTTGCACATCATACATGGCGAGGGTGAAATGTGAAGTGTTTTTGTTTGGTTTTTTTTGCCGCCCACTATTCCCTTTGCTGTACGCCGAGTTTGACAATGGTGCGACGTAACTGCAGCGTGGAGGTGTGTGAGTGACGTTGAAATGAACGTGCCATTAAGACGCATTGTTGTTGTATTGTACTGTACGTGTACGGCGACACGCACGATGATGTACCATTCGACTCTGATGTTTGATAGCCGTGTCTGACTGATTGCGTACGACGCACGCACACCGATGTCGTCATTCAAGATGCACGCTAGACGACGACGGCGGCGGCGGCGGTCGTTTGTTTGGCGAATGTCTGTACACGTGTTTGTCTGTGTCCATCCGGTATGTATTTGTTTGTTTGAAAGTGTTTTGTGTGTCGGTGACGTGGTCCGATCCGTCGCCCCCTGAGTAACTGTCGATCGGCGCGATAGACCGGCGTCACGCAACTGAACCCGAAGTCTTGGGCACACCCGTCATACTGTTGTACACCGTCGCGCTGAGAACGGTAACGAAAGGTTGACTTTGATCGGTCGGAATGTCTGGGCAGAACGTGAGGAATGAGGCAAGAGTGCAAGGAGGGGGGGCAAAAGAGAGAGGAAGGGAAAAAGGGGAGAAACGCATTCGTAGAGCAACGGAACGTTCCCGTGTCGGAGGCGTATTGGAGCCGCACTGAAATGCGTTTAACGGCGGCGCGGCTGCAAGTGTCTGCCGTGGTGAACGTTACCTTTGACGGCTGCATTGGGCTTTGCCTTTGCTTTTGCTTTCGCTTTCGCTTTCGCGTTCGCTTTCGCTTTCCCGGATGTACGTAACGTTTGTTGATATGGTTCTGAGGAAGAGTGTATGACAGTGCCGTGCCGTCCATGTTCGTGTGCCCTCCCATTGTGTGTATGCTATTGTCTGTGTACTTGAATGATGTATGTAGGTGTTAGTGGACATGTTTTACCAGTGGGGGGAAATGGATCGTCGATAGTTGCCGTCACTCTGTCACGGTCGAGATGACGCACCCTCCGTACAGAAAGGTGTCGAGAAAGTGAGTGTGTGTGTGTGTGTGTGTGTGTGTGTGTGTGTGCGTGCGTCCGTGAATTGGCAGTGTTTGGAGGTGGGCGTGCCCTGGATGTGGCTGTTCGTTAGGCGGTAGTGTTGTGTGGACAGGGGAGGGGCATGCGTAACGCTGCTGGCATGGCATTTCGGGAGATGGGAGGGGGCAAACGAGGAAACGAGGAGCGGCGGCCAAAGACGGGACGGGGAGGGGCGCGGGGTGTGGGTGGCTTGCGCCTGTGCTCGGCGTTGTGGTTTGTGCAAAAGAGGAGGAGAAAAACAATGTGAGTTGCCAGGGAGGGGAGCGGTGTTGTGTTGTGGTTGTCGTGGTGTAGCCGCAGACGCGGCTGTCAGTGAACGTGGCGAGACGGACGGATGCGCGGAGGGGCGGGGGCGGCGCATTTCGCCGGTGCCGTGCCGTGCCGTGCCGTGCCATGCCGTGCCATGCCTGAAAGCCGCGTGGTCGCTGTGTTGTTGGTGGCGTGGGGGCGAGGAGAGTACCGTACGGGTGTGCTTGTGCGCCGGAAATGGCACACTGCGCCCGCCCGTCTTGGAGGCTGATGGCTGTGGTGTGGAAATGGGGCGCGGTGATGTTGAAGCAGTTGAAGAACAGAAAAGAAACCAAGAAAACGGAAGGCGTGATGCGGCGGTGGTGGTGAGAGCGGGAAAAACAAAACAAAAAAAAAGAAGGAAAAACAACAAGAAACAAAAAAGAAAACAAAAAGTCTATCAATATTAAAATGTAAATGGAAATGGAAATGGACCCAGGCATAACCTCCCTGCACAAATAGCAGAGAGTCCGATGATAATAAAAATGTGCCAGAATGTTAACGTCCCTACAAAACAAACCCAACGATAATATTAATGAAAGAGTGAACCGTATGTAACATTGCAACAGACATAATGAAACCTGATAAATTGTATAAGGGCAGCAGCGTTGACCTTTGGCCCTGTATTCAGAATAAAAAGAGCCAAAGATCGTTACCCCAATGAAAAAGACACTGAAACACGTATGTAACATAGTAGCGATGGCGAGACATTGTAGCATCTGTGACCAGAGAGTTTGCGCTGGACTGCGCGAGTGTTGCGAGCGGTTCTCAGTCAGTCAGTCAGTCAGTCAGTAGTCGTCGCGTGCAGTACGCTAATAGTCGTCATGCAGAGCGGTCGGTCAGTAGTAGCAGCCGAGTGCGGTTGTTGTGATGTAGGCGGTCGGCAACACTGGTCAAGATGGTGAATAAGGTATACTGTTAATTAATATAATCATTAGATAATGAAAAATTGTATTTATTGTAATTATTCTCCAACAAGTTCCCCAATAATAATTTTTATTTCAAAAGCATTTTTCAAACATTTAATTTTTTATTGAACTAAAGAGTTCGTTGCACTTCACATTTCATTCCACTTCTTTGAAGAAAAATGTCACTAAAATCACAAAAAAAAAGAGAGAATATTATTATTTGCAATGCAGTTCCTCCAAGCGCTGCGCAACAACCAGAGCAGAAATGTGACATCCATTTATTCGGAGGTAAGACTTTAATTCTGATTGTTTTGCACAGGGCCAAAGACCGATATTTCGGTTTAATTGAAGTTTCTTGTCACTGAACGGACTTTTTTAAATGTTGTGTGAAGACTTTATATTTGAGTCAGATTGCGAATTTCACATTTTTGTTGCCATTTTCAATACCTCTCATTGTGGGCGAGGTTACAATTAGCGCAATGTCCATTAGCATCCGTAAATAACATTGTCCATTATTTTAAATTTTGCTGGGAGGTTACAACACACACACAAAAGAAAAAAAAACAAAAAAAAAATTGCATTTATATCCGCTCCTCAATTGTAGATACCCCTTACACAGCTGTGTGCAATGAATGAGTGCTGGCTGGTAATTAATTGCACTCCTTGGAGGGAAATGCCATAGGACGTAGTCTTTAAAAAGTGAATGTTTTTCGTTAAGAGACAAAAGTTACTTTAGAAAAACAGTAATAGTGGGGCTTTTGTTGTTGAACAAAATAAGTACAATGAACATACGTTATCAGATTTGCGCAATGCAGCGTCACACCACCTTTTTGATTATAACACAATATACTATACATCGTCCCGAACCGTGACCAGAGTCGCGAGACGAGCAGAGCACGCCGCCGACGCCCGCTCAGTACAACCGTCCACCCGCTACTACTGTCGACCGACTACTACCTCTCCCGACTCGCGCTACAATATATATAACAACTGTTCCTGGCGACCCGGTGCGTGCCACTACTGTCGTCTGGCGCGGTCCAAGCGCCGACTAGCAGCGATAAAGAACTCTCTGGTCAGACAGAGATGCTGTCATGCCTCGCCATCGCTCTGGTAATGAATACATACGTGTTGCAGCGTGCGTACCACCGGAACACGCAGTGGCGGAGCCAAAGACTGTGTTGTCGAGGTCGAGTGCGAGTGGGAAGAGAGGCAGCGTCGGCACGGAGATGCAAGCGAGCGCGAGACGCACGGGGGCTGCGGCGTGGCGCGTTTGCGGTCGGCGCCTTTGGTGGCAACGGCCGGGACAAGCAGCGGTGTATGGTGTGGTGCGGGGCGGACAGGGGCGGCGGTGGACGGGGAGGAGGCGGCGCGACGACGGCATGGGGGCGAAAACGGGACGGGGGACGGGGGACGGCGGATGTTGAGAGGCGTCACGCGCGGACAGGACACAGACACAGAGACACACAGATTGGAAAGGGAGGGTGCGCGGTAGTAGTTGGGAATGTGCGTACCGTGCGGGATGGGAGTGGGCGAGGAACACGGTCGTGGCCCCTGTTTTGGGTGCGTGTGATGACGTCGGTGTGTTGTGGGAAGGGAAGGTGCTGTGGCGGCGGCGCGTAATGGGCGTAGGCCGAAAAGAGAAAGGAACGTGGGCAGTGTGTTGGCAAGCGTCGGTTCGACTGCGACGTTGATGGGCAGGGCAGGGCAAGGTTAATGGTGGTAGGAGTAGGCGTGTGGGCGCAAAAAATCTGCCGCTGCAGGCGGTGCCGTAACCGCCATGGCGGGAAGGAGAGAGGGCCAAAGAAAGAAAGAAAGAAGAAAAAAAAAAAAAAAAAAAAAAGGAGGGGGGGGGGGGGGGCGAAAGTGGAGAGGCGGTGGTGTGAGAAGGGCGGGGGCGGAAGGAAGGCAGGAAGGACAAGAGGCGAGGCGACGGCTTGCTTTGTGTATCGGTCGGTCTCTGGCTATGCTTCGTTTTCTGCAGCAGGGTCGGTGCGCGGCGTGGCTCGCGGCAGTGGGAACGCCTGGTGGCTGGACGGCCAGCAATGCGGTTGGATGGGCGGCCACAGCACCGCACCTGTGCCCGAGGAGGAGACGCTGGCGGCGGGCCCTGAGGTGAGGCCGGCTCGGCTGGGGCTGTGGATGTGTAGGTGTGGCGCCGCTGCTGCAACAACGAGTAAAACGCGAGAAGAAGGGATGGCGGTAGAGAGGAAAAAAAAAAATATAAAAGGTCGTGTTGTGTTGATGCGCAGGCAGACGCGTACAGAGAGACGAGCCCGGTCTGCAGCAGGGTGTGGCCGTGCCGAGTGCAGAGCAGCGGCGGCTCGGTTCGGTTCGGCCCGGCCCGGCGGGCCGCGCTGTTGTCGCGGACGTGAGCGCCCCCTGGCGGGTGGCCGGAGGCGGCGCGGCGTGTTGGACGTGTGGCTGGTGGCAGTGCATAATTTGCGAGTGGCTGGCGGTGTGGTGTGGCGGTTGGCGCGTCGGGCGGCGGAGAGGTATGTGTTGCGGGCGCCCTTTGCTGCGCTGCGTCGTTGCGTGTGCCGTACAGGGCGGGCGCTTGTCGACTGTGTGGCGAATTGGCGTGAAACGGCTGCCGAGAGGTGTGTGGTAGCGAGCCGGTCGGTGGTGTCAGTGCGAAGGGGAATGTGCGTGCGTTTGGCGGTTTCGGTGTGCTTTTTGCGGCGTGAGAGTGGGAATTAGTGGGGCCGGCTGTTGTGTTGGTTCCTTGTGTCTTGTGTCGCGTAGCGTGATGGCAACGTGGAAGGACGCCGGTTTCGTTTCGAGCCTTGCGTGTGGTTGTCGACGTTGACTGGTTGGCGTGTGCCGATGCACGTGCATGTGTGGGTCGCGAGTGCGTTTTTGGCTGGCTGTGTGTGTGTGTGTGTGTGTTTTGGGGGGGGGGAAGGGGGAGGCGGTGGTGAAAGTGCAGTCGTTGCCACGGGCGTCGTCGGGTGGGGCTGGCTGGGGCTGTGCGTCGTGGCGGAAAGGTGGTAGGTTGCGGGAAGCGAGCCCGTCGTTGACGGTGTCGCGTGAGTTGTGAATCGAGTGGGGCGCGGGGCGCGGGACAGGAGCAGCGTGCCGCTGCGTCGTGGTCGTCAGCAGAGGCTGTGCGTGTGCTTGTCCTTTTTGTGGGCGGTTCGTGCGAGGCGTTTTTGTTTTGTGTTGCCCTAGTTGTTAGTTTATTTTGTTTGTGTTTGTTATTTTGAGACGACGACTGGTTGGTGGCGTGCGCGCGAAGTGGCGGTGTGCGCTTCCCGTGTCGTTTGTGTTGTTTGGTTTTTTTGTTTTTGTGTGTTTTTTTTTGCACTGGGCCCCGGTGGGTGGGTGCGTGTGTGTCGATTGCCGGCTGGCGAAAGGTGCGCCATCGGCGGGGTGGGTCGCCGGCACAAGTAGAGGCGGCGGCGTTGTTGCTGTTGTTGTGTGGTGTTTGTTTTGTTCGGCTGTGTCGGCGAGCTGTGTTGCGGTGCGTGTGAATGGTGGTGCAAAAGTGCTGGCGTTGGGGCTGCGACTGCGACGGCGGCGAGCCGCGGGCGCGCCATTGATAGTGATGTTGTGAACAGCGGCTGTGTACGGTAGTGGTGTTGTTGTAGCACGACGTGCATCCGGGCCGGCGCGGAAAGCGCAGTTGCGGGCGGTTGCCCTTCGGTGCCAGCCCATGTCGCGTGAGCGGCGGGTTGCTCTGGTGTCGACACGTGGTGCTCTGGGTTGTTGTGTGGTGCCCTTTGGCCGGTGGGGGTGGTTCGCGTGTGTCTCGTTCGCGCTCGGTGTCTGGTCGTGGTCGTGCTGCTCCCCCGTCTGTCGGCGGTTTCCGACGTCGTCTGTACGTTTTTGTTCGTTTGCGGCGTGCCTGCCGACGTCGTCCCGTCGCGACCTTTCAACCGAAAGTGTGGCGCCCGAAGGTGAACGAACGTAACCCTGACCTCGGCGCTTTACGCTGAGCCGAGCGAACCGAACCTAACCTGTGGTGTGGCGAGGTGAGCTCAGCCTGTGAGCCCCTAACGTCTACGTAAGGTAAGCTGTCCGGCTCACGCCTCACGTTTGAACGCTTTTTTAACCTACGTTTGACGCTTCTTAACCTAGCACTGACCCCTTAACCTAACGTGTAACCTAACCTAACCTAACCTAACCTCTGACGCCTGACGTGTTTGAATGCTTAACCTAAGTTTGACGCTTAACCTAACCCAAGTCCCCTTAACCTAACCCACGTCCACCTAACCTAACCTAACCTAACGTAGACGTGTAAACGTAATGTGTAACGCGTAACGTGTAAGGTCGGCTGTCGTGTGTGCTTGACGGCAGATTGGGTTGGTCTGTAGATTCGGATTGCGGTTTGCCTCGGTCGAGGGGTTGGGTCGGAAGCGGCGAGGGGCGGCGGCGCCTGTTGCGCAGGCGGCGTCCGTTTGCGGCGGGCAATTGTTGAGAAACGGCTGTGAATGTTGGCGGGCGAGAGGAGGAGGACGGCGCGCGATGTGGCCCGACGGCTGCGGGCCGATCGGGAAACGGCGGGAGGGCGACGGAAGGCGATGGGGCGGCGGAGGCGCGTTTGCACGGCCGTCATCGCCGCACGCCTCGGCTTGTGTGGCTGTGGCGCCGGCCGCGCTGGCCGGGCTGCCGCGGCGACGGTGTGGGAGTTTTGCCGAAGGTTTGGCCATTGTGGCGGGTCGTCGGCTGGGGCTGTGGGGGCGGCATTTGGGCGGGGGCGGCGATTCTCGGCGGGCCGACCCAGGCTGTAGCGCGCGGTAGCTGCAGTTTGGCCGTGGTTTGCGGCGCTGCCGTGGCGACTGGTTGGCGACTGTGGTGTGGCTGTGTGTAGCCCCATCCTCGGTGGTTTGAAAGGCGCGGGCGGTTGTGGCGCAGGTTTGGGGCTGCTCCGCACAGGCTGTCGGACGTTGGGCGGTAGCAAGCGCGGGAGGCGCGGCGCGGCGGCGCGCAGAGTGGCGGCCGCTCTCTCGGCCGTCCGCGCCCGCCCGCGACACTGGCTGGGCCTTGTGATTCTCTGCTCTGCTGCTGTGCTGTGCTTGCGTGCCTGCCGTCCCGCTCGCTCTCGCTGTGTGTTACGCGCGTCGTCGAAATGGCAGATCAGGCGGCTACGAACGAGACTGCTGCGGCACCCGCCGCCACCGGCACTACGAAGAAGGCCAAGTCTGCGTCGTCTGCGAAGAAGCCGCGCGCCAAGCCTGCGCACCCGCGCACCTCTGAGATGGTGACGGCCGCCATCAAGAGTCTGAAGGAGCGCGGCGGGTCGTCGCTGCAGGCGATCAAGAAGTACATAGCCGCGCACTACAAGCTGGACGCGGAGAAGCTGGCGCCGTTTATCAAGAAGTACCTCAAGTCGGCCGTCGTGGCGGGCGAGCTGGTGCAGACGAAGGGGAAGGGCGCGTCCGGCTCGTTCAAGCTTGCCGGCGCCGGCGGCGGGGGGGCGGCCGAGGGCGGCAAGGCTCGTGCTGGCGGTGCCAAGAAGAAGCGCGCCGCTCCGGCCAGCAAGGAGAAGAAGGGCGCCCGTGCGGCCGGCGCAAAGAAGGCTGGTGGCGTGAAGGCGGCGACCGGTCGGAAGGCGGGCGCCGCCAAGAAGGCGTCTGCGGCGTCGGCCGCTCCCGCGGGTGCGAAGAAGGCGGCTGCGGCCAAGCCGGCCAAGGCCAAGTCGCCGTCGAAGGCGAAGAAGGCCGCCAAGGTTCCGACGAAGAAGCCGAAGGCGCCGCGCCCGAAGAAGGCGACGACGCCGTCTAAGGCGAAGGCTTCGCCCAAGAAGAAGAAGTAGAGTAGAGGAGAAAGAGATGGGGGAAAGGAAGGGTTTGGCGCTTGACTCCGTCGTCCCCACCCCCCGTCGTCGTCTAGTGGCGCGCAAGAGACGCGCGGCCCAAAAAAAACGGCCCTTCTCAGGGCCATCAAAGCACGTCGGGGAAGGTTTTGATTGTCGTGTTGCGTTTGGTGTGGGTGTCTGTCTGTATGCCCGTGGGGATGCTGTTTGCGTGCCGTGGTGGTTGGATTGCGGGGGTCGGTGGCGGGTGTGGGCGGCGGTAGCGGTAAGCGGTGTTGTTGTTGTTGTTGTTGTTGTTGTTGTCGTGGTTGATTGTCGCCGTGTTTGTGGCGGCGGCCGACGGTTGGTTTTCTGTCACGTTGTTTAGTTTGAATACGTTGGTTGGCTTGCCTGCGTTCGTTCTTCTCGGATGTCTGTCTTGTCGAGTCGTGTCTGGTCTTTGTTTTGTTCCTTTGTGTGTGTGTGTGTTATGTTTTGCAACGGGGGGCACGTTGAGATGCGGAAGGAGTCGGCGGGGATTTCGGTGGCGTGTAGAGCGAGCGAGCGCGTCGGAGTGGAGTGCGGGTTTTTTTTGTTTTCGAAACGAAAGCGGCGGCCGGCCAGCCACCCGTGCGGTGTGACGTCGGCCGTTGGGTATTGTGCGCTTTGAGCGCCGGGGAGGGATGATGTGTGATTGTTGCGCGCTGCTAGCAGGCAGGCAGAGTGAGCGGGTGTGGCGGACGGACGGGAAGTGGTGGTTTTTGTTTTTGGGTTGCGGGGCGAGAGGCAGGCGACCGACAAAGTTTGCTCGCGACGGAGAGATGTTAGTGGCCCTGAAAAGGGCCGTTTTTGTTTGTGCGGTGCGGTGCCGCGGCGCGGTTTAGGCGCGCTCGCCGCGGATGCGGCGCGCGAGCTGGATGTCCTTGGGCATGATGGTGACGCGCTTGGCGTGGATTGCGCACAGGTTGGTGTCTTCGAAGAGGCCGACGAGGTAGGCCTCGCTGGCCTCCTGCAGGGCCATGACTGCGGAGCTCTGGAAGCGCAGGTCGGTCTTGAAGTCCTGGGCGATCTCGCGCACTAGGCGCTGGAATGGCAGCTTGCGGATGAGCAGCTCTGTGCTCTTCTGGTAGCGCCTGATTTCTCGCAGGGCGACGGTGCCCGGCCTGTAGCGGTGGGGCTTCTTGACGCCTCCGGTGGCGGGCGCGCTCTTCCTCGCCGCCTTGGTGGCGAGCTGTTTGCGCGGCGCCTTTCCGCCGGTGGACTTGCGGGCCGTTTGCTTTGTGCGGGCCATGGCGGTAGCGGTAGCGGAGCGGCGTGCGTGGAGGTTAGGTGTGGCGCGGCGTCCGGTGCTGCCTTGACAACGGGCCCGCGCGCCTCCGTGCTGCGCTTATATGCCCTCGGTTGCGCGTGGTGGGGGGAGGGCGGGCCAGAGTCTATATAGGGGGGCGGCGGGCGCGCTGGGCGCAGACCGTAGCCGACTCGCCAGCCGCTGCAGCCGCTGTTTGTGCACGTTTTGCTTTGCCCGAGGAAGGAAGGATGACAGGCCGCGGCAAGGGAGGAAAGGGGCTCGGCAAGGGTGGCGCCAAGCGGCACCGCAAGGTGTTGCGCGACAACATCCAGGGCATCACGAAGCCCGCCATCCGCCGCCTGGCTCGCAGGGGCGGCGTGAAGCGCATCTCTGGTCTGATCTACGAGGAGACCCGCGGGGTGCTGAAGGTGTTCCTGGAGAACGTGATCCGCGACGCGGTGACGTACACTGAGCACGCCAAGCGCAAGACTGTGACGGCCATGGACGTGGTGTACGCCCTGAAGAGGCAGGGGCGCACCCTGTACGGTTTCGGCGGTTAGGCTGCGTCGCAGCGGGCGCTGGCCTTCCCGCGGCCGTGCTTGTGGGTGGGAGAGACTAGAAAACGGCCCTTTTCAGGGCCACCACACTGTTCGGAAGTTGAAAAGTGCGAAAGAGTCTGTGTTGTTGCTGCGTGTGTGCGCTGTGTTGTTTGTTTGTTTCTTTCTTTCTTTCCGTTTGAGCGACGTGATGTGACTGGGAGGGGAGAAGGAAAGGAAACGTGTCATGTGGCTGGCTGTGTGTGGAGCTGCTTCGTTTGTGTGTCTTTGTATCGATCGCGACGGAGATGGCGGGCTGTGTGTTGTTGTGCGAGAGGCGGTGATTATTTGCTTGCGTGGTTTGGCTCTGTGTGTTTGTTTGCGGCGGCGTTGGGGTTTCCGAGGCAAGGCGTGTGGGCATAGGCGGCCGGATCAGCTGTTTCGTTCGTGTCGACGGCCGTTGCGCGCGGGAGTGGAGGGCGGTGTGTCGACACGCCTCCCTTTAACAATGGTCATTATTGCTGCCGTTGTCGGTTTGGAAGGCGACTGCGACCGTGCAAAATGTGTGTGTGTGTGTGTGTGTGTTGGGCCACACGGGCTGTGTGGGCGACAAGATGGCGGACGTGCGCCGGCGGCGGCTGTGCTGTGACAGTGCAAAGTTAAAACAAAACAAGGTGCGGCGAGGACGACTGCAATTTTGCTTTGGACGTAGGTTTGTGTGGTGGCCCTGAAAAGGGCCGATTGTTGTGGGCCGAGCCGGCAAAGCGCGTTGCGTGCAGGGGAGCACGCGGCGCTGCGATTGCCTGGCCTCCTTTAGGCCTTCTTCTCGGTCTTCTTTGGCAGCAGGACGGCCTGGATGTTGGGCAGGACACCACCCTGTGCGATGGTGACGCCCGACAGGAGCTTGTTGAGCTCCTCGTCGTTGCGGATGGCAAGCTGCAGGTGGCGCGGGATGATGCGCGTCTTCTTGTTGTCGCGGGCCGCGTTTCCGGCCAGCTCGAGCACCTCAGCCGCGAGGTACTCCATGACGGCGGCGAGGTAGACGGGCGCCCCGGCGCCGACGCGCTCTGCGTAGTTTCCCTTGCGCAGGAGGCGGTGGATTCTGCCGACCGGGAACTGGAGCCCAGCCCTGCTTGAGCGGGACTTTGACTTGCCCTTGACTTTGCCTCCCTTTCCGCGTCCGGACATGGCGATGGGCTAGCGACGGTGCACACGAAACGGAAACGAAAACGACCGGTGCGAGCGGCAGCGAGTCGAGCAGCGGAGTGCGTGCCGGCGCAGCCGGGGTGGGGGTGCTTTATGGGCTCGGGTGCGGCGGCCGGTTGCGCGCGCGCCCCATTGGTCGGCGGCCGCAACAGGGCGAGCTGGTAAAGGTGCGGCGGCGGCTGGCGGCGGGTGCCACTGTGTGGGGAGACGCTGACTAGAGCGGAGCGCTTGCTACTGGTGTTGCTGCTGCCGTACGTTGGTTCGAGATGCCGCCCAAGACTAGCGGGAAGGCCGCCAAGAAGGCTGGCAAGGCGCAGAAGAACATTTCGAAGGGCGACAAGAAGAAGAAGCGCAAGAGGAAGGAGAGCTATGCCATCTACATCTACAAGGTGCTGAAGCAGGTGCACCCTGACACGGGCATCTCGTCGAAGGCGATGAGCATCATGAACAGCTTCGTGAACGACATTTTCGAGCGCATTGCGGCCGAGGCTTCTCGCCTGGCGCACTACAACAAGCGCTCGACCATCACGTCCCGCGAGATCCAGACCGCTGTGCGGCTGTTGCTGCCTGGCGAGCTGGCCAAGCACGCCGTGAGCGAGGGCACGAAGGCGGTGACCAAGTACACGAGCTCCAAGTAAGGAGGTGGCTCTGGAATGGAAGGAAGGATGGAGAAGGCTCCTCCGTTGCGAGAGCGGCAAAACGGCCCTTTTCAGGGCCACCAACTTGCCTTTTGCGGGAAGGGCGGAATTGTTGTTGTTGTTTGTGTGGACGGCTGTGATGTATGTGTGCATTTTGATTGTGGGTGGGGGGGGCGCGTCAAAGCGTGTTGCGCGGGGTACGGCCACGAGGTTGGTCGCCGTGGCGTGGAATGGTGGCACGCCTCGTTGGCGTGGTTTTTGACCCATTGGTGTTGTTGGGGTGTGTGTGTTACCCGTCTGCGAGGGGGGACAGTGCGATCGGCGACTTTTGTGCCACCGTAACGACGGCCGTTTGCGGGTTTGTTTTTTTTGCACATCATACATGGCGAGGGTGAAATGTGAAGTGTTTTTGTTTGGTTTTTTTTGCCGCCCACTATTCCCTTTGCTGTACGCCGAGTTTGACAATGGTGCGACGTAACTGCAGCGTGGAGGTGTGTGAGTGACGTTGAAATGAACGTGCCATTAAGACGCATTGTTGTTGTATTGTACTGTACGTGTACGGCGACACGCACGATGATGTACCATTCGACTCTGATGTTTGATAGCCGTGTCTGACTGATTGCGTACGACGCACGCACACCGATGTCGTCATTCAAGATGCACGCTAGACGACGACGGCGGCGGCGGCGGTCGTTTGTTTGGCGAATGTCTGTACACGTGTTTGTCTGTGTCCATCCGGTATGTATTTGTTTGTTTGAAAGTGTTTTGTGTGTCGGTGACGTGGTCCGATCCGTCGCCCCCTGAGTAACTGTCGATCGGCGCGATAGACCGGCGTCACGCAACTGAACCCGAAGTCTTGGGCACACCCGTCATACTGTTGTACACCGTCGCGCTGAGAACGGTAACGAAAGGTTGACTTTGATCGGTCGGAATGTCTGGGCAGAACGTGAGGAATGAGGCAAGAGTGCAAGGAGGGGGGGCAAAAGAGAGAGGAAGGGAAAAAGGGGAGAAACGCATTCGTAGAGCAACGGAACGTTCCCGTGTCGGAGGCGTATTGGAGCCGCACTGAAATGCGTTTAACGGCGGCGCGGCTGCAAGTGTCTGCCGTGGTGAACGTTACCTTTGACGGCTGCATTGGGCTTTGCCTTTGCTTTTGCTTTCGCTTTCGCTTTCGCGTTCGCTTTCGCTTTCCCGGATGTACGTAACGTTTGTTGATATGGTTCTGAGGAAGAGTGTATGACAGTGCCGTGCCGTCCATGTTCGTGTGCCCTCCCATTGTGTGTATGCTATTGTCTGTGTACTTGAATGATGTATGTAGGTGTTAGTGGACATGTTTTACCAGTGGGGGGAAATGGATCGTCGATAGTTGCCGTCACTCTGTCACGGTCGAGATGACGCACCCTCCGTACAGAAAGGTGTCGAGAAAGTGAGTGTGTGTGTGTGTGTGTGTGTGTGTGTGTGTGTGCGTGCGTCCGTGAATTGGCAGTGTTTGGAGGTGGGCGTGCCCTGGATGTGGCTGTTCGTTAGGCGGTAGTGTTGTGTGGACAGGGGAGGGGCATGCGTAACGCTGCTGGCATGGCATTTCGGGAGATGGGAGGGGGCAAACGAGGAAACGAGGAGCGGCGGCCAAAGACGGGACGGGGAGGGGCGCGGGGTGTGGGTGGCTTGCGCCTGTGCTCGGCGTTGTGGTTTGTGCAAAAGAGGAGGAGAAAAACAATGTGAGTTGCCAGGGAGGGGAGCGGTGTTGTGTTGTGGTTGTCGTGGTGTAGCCGCAGACGCGGCTGTCAGTGAACGTGGCGAGACGGACGGATGCGCGGAGGGGCGGGGGCGGCGCATTTCGCCGGTGCCGTGCCGTGCCGTGCCGTGCCATGCCGTGCCATGCCTGAAAGCCGCGTGGTCGCTGTGTTGTTGGTGGCGTGGGGGCGAGGAGAGTACCGTACGGGTGTGCTTGTGCGCCGGAAATGGCACACTGCGCCCGCCCGTCTTGGAGGCTGATGGCTGTGGTGTGGAAATGGGGCGCGGTGATGTTGAAGCAGTTGAAGAACAGAAAAGAAACCAAGAAAACGGAAGGCGTGATGCGGCGGTGGTGGTGAGAGCGGGAAAAACAAAACAAAAAAAAAGAAGGAAAAACAACAAGAAACAAAAAAGAAAACAAAAAGTCTATCAATATTAAAATGTAAATGGAAATGGAAATGGACCCAGGCATAACCTCCCTGCACAAATAGCAGAGAGTCCGATGATAATAAAAATGTGCCAGAATGTTAACGTCCCTACAAAACAAACCCAACGATAATATTAATGAAAGAGTGAACCGTATGTAACATTGCAACAGACATAATGAAACCTGATAAATTGTATAAGGGCAGCAGCGTTGACCTTTGGCCCTGTATTCAGAATAAAAAGAGCCAAAGATCGTTACCCCAATGAAAAAGACACTGAAACACGTATGTAACATAGTAGCGATGGCGAGACATTGTAGCATCTGTGACCAGAGAGTTTGCGCTGGACTGCGCGAGTGTTGCGAGCGGTTCTCAGTCAGTCAGTCAGTCAGTCAGTAGTCGTCGCGTGCAGTACGCTAATAGTCGTCATGCAGAGCGGTCGGTCAGTAGTAGCAGCCGAGTGCGGTTGTTGTGATGTAGGCGGTCGGCAACACTGGTCAAGATGGTGAATAAGGTATACTGTTAATTAATATAATCATTAGATAATGAAAAATTGTATTTATTGTAATTATTCTCCAACAAGTTCCCCAATAATAATTTTTATTTCAAAAGCATTTTTCAAACATTTAATTTTTTATTGAACTAAAGAGTTCGTTGCACTTCACATTTCATTCCACTTCTTTGAAGAAAAATGTCACTAAAATCACAAAAAAAAGAGAGAATATTATTATTTGCAATGCAGTTCCTCCAAGCGCTGCGCAACAACCAGAGCAGAAATGTGACATCCATTTATTCGGAGGTAAGACTTTAATTCTGATTGTTTTGCACAGGGCCAAAGACCGATATTTCGGTTTAATTGAAGTTTCTTGTCACTGAACGGACTTTTTTAAATGTTGTGTGAAGACTTTATATTTGAGTCAGATTGCGAATTTCACATTTTTGTTGCCATTTTCAATACCTCTCATTGTGGGCGAGGTTACAATTAGCGCAATGTCCATTAGCATCCGTAAATAACATTGTCCATTATTTTAAATTTTGCTGGGAGGTTACAACACACACACAAAAGAAAAAAAAACAAAAAAAAAATTGCATTTATATCCGCTCCTCAATTGTAGATACCCCTTACACAGCTGTGTGCAATGAATGAGTGCTGGCTGGTAATTAATTGCACTCCTTGGAGGGAAATGCCATAGGACGTAGTCTTTAAAAAGTGAATGTTTTTCGTTAAGAGACAAAAGTTACTTTAGAAAAACAGTAATAGTGGGGCTTTTGTTGTTGAACAAAATAAGTACAATGAACATACGTTATCAGATTTGCGCAATGCAGCGTCACACCACCTTTTTGATTATAACACAATATACTATACATCGTCCCGAACCGTGACCAGAGTCGCGAGACGAGCAGAGCACGCCGCCGACGCCCGCTCAGTACAACCGTCCACCCGCTACTACTGTCGACCGACTACTACCTCTCCCGACTCGCGCTACAATATATATAACAACTGTTCCTGGCGACCCGGTGCGTGCCACTACTGTCGTCTGGCGCGGTCCAAGCGCCGACTAGCAGCGATAAAGAACTCTCTGGTCAGACAGAGATGCTGTCATGCCTCGCCATCGCTCTGGTAATGAATACATACGTGTTGCAGCGTGCGTACCACCGGAACACGCAGTGGCGGAGCCAAAGACTGTGTTGTCGAGGTCGAGTGCGAGTGGGAAGAGAGGCAGCGTCGGCACGGAGATGCAAGCGAGCGCGAGACGCACGGGGGCTGCGGCGTGGCGCGTTTGCGGTCGGCGCCTTTGGTGGCAACGGCCGGGACAAGCAGCGGTGTATGGTGTGGTGCGGGGCGGACAGGGGCGGCGGTGGACGGGGAGGAGGCGGCGCGACGACGGCATGGGGGCGAAAACGGGACGGGGGACGGGGGACGGCGGATGTTGAGAGGCGTCACGCGCGGACAGGACACAGACACAGAGACACACAGATTGGAAAGGGAGGGTGCGCGGTAGTAGTTGGGAATGTGCGTACCGTGCGGGATGGGAGTGGGCGAGGAACACGGTCGTGGCCCCTGTTTTGGGTGCGTGTGATGACGTCGGTGTGTTGTGGGAAGGGAAGGTGCTGTGGCGGCGGCGCGTAATGGGCGTAGGCCGAAAAGAGAAAGGAACGTGGGCAGTGTGTTGGCAAGCGTCGGTTCGACTGCGACGTTGATGGGCAGGGCAGGGCAAGGTTAATGGTGGTAGGAGTAGGCGTGTGGGCGCAAAAAATCTGCCGCTGCAGGCGGTGCCGTAACCGCCATGGCGGGAAGGAGAGAGGGCCAAAGAAAGAAAGAAAGAAGAAAAAAAAAAAAAAAAAAAAAGGAGGGGGGGGGGGGGGGGCGAAAGTGGAGAGGCGGTGGTGTGAGAAGGGCGGGGGCGGAAGGAAGGCAGGAAGGACAAGAGGCGAGGCGACGGCTTGCTTTGTGTATCGGTCGGTCTCTGGCTATGCTTCGTTTTCTGCAGCAGGGTCGGTGCGCGGCGTGGCTCGCGGCAGTGGGAACGCCTGGTGGCTGGACGGCCAGCAATGCGGTTGGATGGGCGGCCACAGCACCGCACCTGTGCCCGAGGAGGAGACGCTGGCGGCGGGCCCTGAGGTGAGGCCGGCTCGGCTGGGGCTGTGGATGTGTAGGTGTGGCGCCGCTGCTGCAACAACGAGTAAAACGCGAGAAGAAGGGATGGCGGTAGAGAGGAAAAAAAAAAATATAAAAGGTCGTGTTGTGTTGATGCGCAGGCAGACGCGTACAGAGAGACGAGCCCGGTCTGCAGCAGGGTGTGGCCGTGCCGAGTGCAGAGCAGCGGCGGCTCGGTTCGGTTCGGCCCGGCCCGGCGGGCCGCGCTGTTGTCGCGGACGTGAGCGCCCCCTGGCGGGTGGCCGGAGGCGGCGCGGCGTGTTGGACGTGTGGCTGGTGGCAGTGCACAATTTGCGAGTGGCTGGCGGTGTGGTGTGGCGGTTGGCGCGTCGGGCGGCGGAGAGGTATGTGTTGCGGGCGCCCTTTGCTGCGCTGCGTCGTTGCGTGTGCCGTACAGGGCGGGCGCTTGTCGACTGTGTGGCGAATTGGCGTGAAACGGCTGCCGAGAGGTGTGTGGTAGCGAGCCGGTCGGTGGTGTCAGTGCGAAGGGGAATGTGCGTGCGTTTGGCGGTTTCGGTGTGCTTTTTGCGGCGTGAGAGTGGGAATTAGTGGGGCCGGCTGTTGTGTTGGTTCCTTGTGTCTTGTGTCGCGTAGCGTGATGGCAACGTGGAAGGACGCCGGTTTCGTTTCGAGCCTTGCGTGTGGTTGTCGACGTTGACTGGTTGGCGTGTGCCGATGCACGTGCATGTGTGGGTCGCGAGTGCGTTTTTGGCTGGCTGTGTGTGTGTGTGTGTGTGTTTTGGGGGGGGGGGGAGGGGGAGGCGGTGGTGAAAGTGCAGTCGTTGCCACGGGCGTCGTCGGGTGGGGCTGGCTGGGGCTGTGCGTCGTGGCGGAAAGGTGGTAGGTTGCGGGAAGCGAGCCCGTCGTTGACGGTGTCGCGTGAGTTGTGAATCGAGTGGGGCGCGGGGCGCGGGACAGGAGCAGCGTGCCGCTGCGTCGTGGTCGTCAGCAGAGGCTGTGCGTGTGCTTGTCCTTTTTGTGGGCGGTTCGTGCGAGGCGTTTTTGTTTTGTGTTGCCCTAGTTGTTAGTTTATTTTGTTTGTGTTTGTTATTTTGAGACGACGACTGGTTGGTGGCGTGCGCGCGAAGTGGCGGTGTGCGCTTCCCGTGTCGTTTGTGTTGTTTGGTTTTTTTGTTTTTGTGTGTTTTTTTTTGCACTGGGCCCCGGTGGGTGGGTGCGTGTGTGTCGATTGCCGGCTGGCGAAAGGTGCGCCATCGGCGGGGTGGGTCGCCGGCACAAGTAGAGGCGGCGGCGTTGTTGCTGTTGTTGTGTGGTGTTTGTTTTGTTCGGCTGTGTCGGCGAGCTGTGTTGCGGTGCGTGTGAATGGTGGTGCAAAAGTGCTGGCGTTGGGGCTGCGACTGCGACGGCGGCGAGCCGCGGGCGCGCCATTGATAGTGATGTTGTGAACAGCGGCTGTGTACGGTAGTGGTGTTGTTGTAGCACGACGTGCATCCGGGCCGGCGCGGAAAGCGCAGTTGCGGGCGGTTGCCCTTCGGTGCCAGCCCATGTCGCGTGAGCGGCGGGTTGCTCTGGTGTCGACACGTGGTGCTCTGGGTTGTTGTGTGGTGCCCTTTGGCCGGTGGGGGTGGTTCGCGTGTGTCTCGTTCGCGCTCGGTGTCTGGTCGTGGTCGTGCTGCTCCCCCGTCTGTCGGCGGTTTCCGACGTCGTCTGTACGTTTTTGTTCGTTTGCGGCGTGCCTGCCGACGTCGTCCCGTCGCGACCTTTCAACCGAAAGTGTGGCGCCCGAAGGTGAACGAACGTAACCCTGACCTCGGCGCTTTACGCTGAGCCGAGCGAACCGAACCTAACCTGTGGTGTGGCGAGGTGAGCTCAGCCTGTGAGCCCCTAACGTCTACGTAAGGTAAGCTGTCCGGCTCACGCCTCACGTTTGAACGCTTTTTTAACCTACGTTTGACGCTTCTTAACCTAGCACTGACCCCTTAACCTAACGTGTAACCTAACCTAACCTAACCTAACCTCTGACGCCTGACGTGTTTGAATGCTTAACCTAAGTTTGACGCTTAACCTAACCCAAGTCCCCTTAACCTAACCCACGTCCACCTAACCTAACCTAACCTAACGTAGACGTGTAAACGTAATGTGTAACGCGTAACGTGTAAGGTCGGCTGTCGTGTGTGCTTGACGGCAGATTGGGTTGGTCTGTAGATTCGGATTGCGGTTTGCCTCGGTCGAGGGGTTGGGTCGGAAGCGGCGAGGGGCGGCGGCGCCTGTTGCGCAGGCGGCGTCCGTTTGCGGCGGGCAATTGTTGAGAAACGGCTGTGAATGTTGGCGGGCGAGAGGAGGAGGACGGCGCGCGATGTGGCCCGACGGCTGCGGGCCGATCGGGAAACGGCGGGAGGGCGACGGAAGGCGATGGGGCGGCGGAGGCGCGTTTGCACGGCCGTCATCGCCGCACGCCTCGGCTTGTGTGGCTGTGGCGCCGGCCGCGCTGGCCGGGCTGCCGCGGCGACGGTGTGGGAGTTTTGCCGAAGGTTTGGCCATTGTGGCGGGTCGTCGGCTGGGGCTGTGGGGGCGGCATTTGGGCGGGGGCGGCGATTCTCGGCGGGCCGACCCAGGCTGTAGCGCGCGGTAGCTGCAGTTTGGCCGTGGTTTGCGGCGCTGCCGTGGCGACTGGTTGGCGACTGTGGTGTGGCTGTGTGTAGCCCCATCCTCGGTGGTTTGAAAGGCGCGGGCGGTTGTGGCGCAGGTTTGGGGCTGCTCCGCACAGGCTGTCGGACGTTGGGCGGTAGCAAGCGCGGGAGGCGCGGCGCGGCGGCGCGCAGAGTGGCGGCCGCTCTCTCGGCCGTCCGCGCCCGCCCGCGACACTGGCTGGGCCTTGTGATTCTCTGCTCTGCTGCTGTGCTGTGCTTGCGTGCCTGCCGTCCCGCTCGCTCTCGCTGTGTGTTACGCGCGTCGTCGAAATGGCAGATCAGGCGGCTACGAACGAGACTGCTGCGGCACCCGCCGCCACCGGCACTACGAAGAAGGCCAAGTCTGCGTCGTCTGCGAAGAAGCCGCGCGCCAAGCCTGCGCACCCGCGCACCTCTGAGATGGTGACGGCCGCCATCAAGAGTCTGAAGGAGCGCGGCGGGTCGTCGCTGCAGGCGATCAAGAAGTACATAGCCGCGCACTACAAGCTGGACGCGGAGAAGCTGGCGCCGTTTATCAAGAAGTACCTCAAGTCGGCCGTCGTGGCGGGCGAGCTGGTGCAGACGAAGGGGAAGGGCGCGTCCGGCTCGTTCAAGCTTGCCGGCGCCGGCGGCGGGGGGGCGGCCGAGGGCGGCAAGGCTCGTGCTGGCGGTGCCAAGAAGAAGCGCGCCGCTCCGGCCAGCAAGGAGAAGAAGGGCGCCCGTGCGGCCGGCGCAAAGAAGGCTGGTGGCGTGAAGGCGGCGACCGGTCGGAAGGCGGGCGCCGCCAAGAAGGCGTCTGCGGCGTCGGCCGCTCCCGCGGGTGCGAAGAAGGCGGCTGCGGCCAAGCCGGCCAAGGCCAAGTCGCCGTCGAAGGCGAAGAAGGCCGCCAAGGTTCCGACGAAGAAGCCGAAGGCGCCGCGCCCGAAGAAGGCGACGACGCCGTCTAAGGCGAAGGCTTCGCCCAAGAAGAAGAAGTAGAGTAGAGGAGAAAGAGATGGGGGAAAGGAAGGGTTTGGCGCTTGACTCCGTCGTCCCCACCCCCCGTCGTCGTCTAGTGGCGCGCAAGAGACGCGCGGCCCAAAAAAAACGGCCCTTCTCAGGGCCATCAAAGCACGTCGGGGAAGGTTTTGATTGTCGTGTTGCGTTTGGTGTGGGTGTCTGTCTGTATGCCCGTGGGGATGCTGTTTGCGTGCCGTGGTGGTTGGATTGCGGGGGTCGGTGGCGGGTGTGGGCGGCGGTAGCGGTAAGCGGTGTTGTTGTTGTTGTTGTTGTTGTTGTTGTCGTGGTTGATTGTCGCCGTGTTTGTGGCGGCGGCCGACGGTTGGTTTTCTGTCACGTTGTTTAGTTTGAATACGTTGGTTGGCTTGCCTGCGTTCGTTCTTCTCGGATGTCTGTCTTGTCGAGTCGTGTCTGGTCTTTGTTTTGTTCCTTTGTGTGTGTGTGTGTTATGTTTTGCAACGGGGGGCACGTTGAGATGCGGAAGGAGTCGGCGGGGATTTCGGTGGCGTGTAGAGCGAGCGAGCGCGTCGGAGTGGAGTGCGGGTTTTTTTTGTTTTCGAAACGAAAGCGGCGGCCGGCCAGCCACCCGTGCGGTGTGACGTCGGCCGTTGGGTATTGTGCGCTTTGAGCGCCGGGGAGGGATGATGTGTGATTGTTGCGCGCTGCTAGCAGGCAGGCAGAGTGAGCGGGTGTGGCGGACGGACGGGAAGTGGTGGTTTTTGTTTTTGGGTTGCGGGGCGAGAGGCAGGCGACCGACAAAGTTTGCTCGCGACGGAGAGATGTTAGTGGCCCTGAAAAGGGCCGTTTTTGTTTGTGCGGTGCGGTGCCGCGGCGCGGTTTAGGCGCGCTCGCCGCGGATGCGGCGCGCGAGCTGGATGTCCTTGGGCATGATGGTGACGCGCTTGGCGTGGATTGCGCACAGGTTGGTGTCTTCGAAGAGGCCGACGAGGTAGGCCTCGCTGGCCTCCTGCAGGGCCATGACTGCGGAGCTCTGGAAGCGCAGGTCGGTCTTGAAGTCCTGGGCGATCTCGCGCACTAGGCGCTGGAATGGCAGCTTGCGGATGAGCAGCTCTGTGCTCTTCTGGTAGCGCCTGATTTCTCGCAGGGCGACGGTGCCCGGCCTGTAGCGGTGGGGCTTCTTGACGCCTCCGGTGGCGGGCGCGCTCTTCCTCGCCGCCTTGGTGGCGAGCTGTTTGCGCGGCGCCTTTCCGCCGGTGGACTTGCGGGCCGTTTGCTTTGTGCGGGCCATGGCGGTAGCGGTAGCGGAGCGGCGTGCGTGGAGGTTAGGTGTGGCGCGGCGTCCGGTGCTGCCTTGACAACGGGCCCGCGCGCCTCCGTGCTGCGCTTATATGCCCTCGGTTGCGCGTGGTGGGGGGAGGGCGGGCCAGAGTCTATATAGGGGGGCGGCGGGCGCGCTGGGCGCAGACAACTCGAGTTAGCGATGCCGCGTGAGACGGACGCACGCGCCGAGCGCTCCGCGCCACCGCTCGCTAATATGTCGACAACGGACAGGGCCGCGTCCCTGCACGCATCGGGAGTCGAGTCGAGTACGTCGGGAGAGCACTCGCGGCCTTCCGATAGTACTCCTCCTCCACCGCGTAGCGTTGCCCCCGTAGGCAACGCATCAGCAGACAAGGCCGCGTCCTTGAACGCAACCAGAGTCGGTAGCAACACAACCACTGAACCGACTGTTGAAACAGCGTGTGCCTCCTCTCAGTCCCTCGATGCAATGGATCTCCAGCGCATTCGAAATGAGATGAGGGAGGCATGTATGGACACTGAAGGGAGCTACTACGTCCTCGATGATGAGAACGAGACTCCCGAAACCACAGCCAGCACCGCACCTGCAAGAACAACGCCTGCAAACCAGGAAGCAGGAACTGCGGAGGCAGCGCTGAACTCCTTGTTGGCCCTCCTGCCGACGTCCAACACATCATTGGCGGCGCACGACAACAGCGCCCCAAACCAGGACAACGCTGGCGACGTCACTGAAATGGAGCACCACATCATTCAGAATAAGAGAAGACATTCTGACGGTGACGCTCCCGTGCCAGCTAATGCACGGAAGTTCCGGAAAGCAGCAGGCCCTCCCGCACGGCCCAAGGCGACGGCCAAAGGTCGTAGGCGCAGCAATGGAGAGGTAGCGCAACAGCAGGCAGACGCAGACGGCTTCCAACAAGTGAAGAAACCGGCAAAGCGCGCCAATATCCCGTCCTCCACCCCGATAGCTGTGGATAACCAATATAGCGCTCTGAGCGACGACGACAGCGAAGACGATGTGCAGATGACGCCCGCACCGCCACGCCGCTCTAAACCGCCACCGTTAGTTCTGGATTACCCTGGCACGTTCCGCGAGCTGCAACAACTGCTGCAGAAGGTGCTAGGGAAGAACAACTTCATAATACGAGTGTCTGGGGAGCTATTCAAAGTCCAGACGAATAGCACCACAGACTACATGATGCTCAATAAAACAGTAACAGAAAAGGGCATCAAATTCTACACGTACTCCGCAACGAGAGAGAAACCACTGCGTGTAGTATACCGAGGGTTCTCGTACAAAACGGAACCCAGCCACATCAAAGAGGAGCTGGAGGACTTGGGATATGCTGTGAGCGGCGTGTCCAAAATGAAAAATCCTGGAACGAGAAAGGACTCGCCGCTCTTCTGCGTGTACGCTCCCAACACAGAGCGCAACAGGCAGCTGTTCCAGCTCCGTTTAATAGCTAACTGCAGTGTGACACCCGAAAACCTGCGTAATAAACAACCTTATGCACAGTGCTACAGGTGTCAGCAACTCGGCCACGTCCAGAAACACTGCAACATGGACGAGAGATGCGTGAGATGCGCAGGGGAACACGCATCTCGCGATTGTACAATCAAAGGTATACCACACAAGGACTTCACACCGAAGTGCGCCCTGTGTGGTGAAAACCACATGGCCGCGTATAGAGGCTGTGAACGGCACATAGCGTTCCTCGAGCGCGCCCAAGGCCAGCAGCTGCGCGGAGGGAAGGCGGCCAGAAACGGGAAAACCGCATTCCGCGACTCGCAGAACTGGCCGGCAACCGGTCACCCACAAAGACGACGACGCCGCCGGACACGTGGAGGTCGACGCGCCGGATACAACCCAGCGCCGCCAGGGGCCAGCACCTCCCGGCCGAGTACGCAGAGGCAGCCGCCAACAGTCGGTAAGGCAGCTCGCGACGCGACCGGCAGTGCAGTCCCAGCCACCTCCCCTACGCGCGAGTCTCAAAACTCGCCGCGAGAGGGCAGCACCTCCCGGACGCAACCGGGAAAGCCAGCCGCCGAGTACAGCTCGACGCCACCAGAGGGCAGCAGCATGCAGACGTTGCAGCCAGCAGCCGGTAAGGCAGCCGCCACGGCTACCTACAACACAATCCCGGAGGCCGCTACCACGACGGAGTCCCGCAACCCGCCGCGTGGTGGCAGCACCTCACGGACACAGCCAGCGGCAAGTGGCGCCCAGAGAGGCGCGCCGCTCACAGGTGGCAGCACCGCGCGGCCGCAGCCGGCACCCCGTGCTAACGCATGGGCCCGGCAGCGATCAGCTGATCTGACGGCAGCCGCTACTGCTACCGGGCGCGCGCAACGAGCACGCACAAATAACGAAGACGCAGCCCCCGGGCGGCGCCCTCCGAGATTAGACAGCCCAGTTGACTTCCCGGAAATGCGCCAGCGTGGAAGCCGCTACCAACAGCGGCACATCGACGCGCCCCATCCTCCAAAACAACCACAGGAGGAAGACAAGGCCACCCAAATGCTGCAACTGTTGGCAGGCCTCATAGACAGGGTCCTCCATGTGATCGAGGACCTTCCAAACAAATACGCGGCGTCTGTGGAGAAGATCACACAGACGATTACCCTGGCCATCTCCACAAAACATCATGGATAGACACGCCCGTGGTGTAAAAATCGGCGTCTTTAACGCCAACGGCTTGCGTCGCCAGGACGCGGAATTCAGAAGCTTCATCTGCGACGAGAACCTGGACATCTGTCTCGTCGCAGAAACACACCTGAAGCCCGGCGTGAAAGTGGGAGTGCCCAACTACCACTGTTACCGGGACGACCGGCCAACCGCGGGTGGCGGCACGGCGGTATACGCAAGGAGGACGATGCGCCACCACCGGATTCACCTGCCACAACTCGCCACAATAGAGGCCACGGGAGTAGCCGTGCAAACGGACCAAGGACCGATAAACTTCGTGGCAATATACCGACGCCCAAGGGGTCTACTGCAGCCAGATGAGTTCGCGGCGCTGATTTCCCTCCCTGGAAACACATTCCTCGGAGGCGACGTTAACGCCAAGAACATCATCTGGAACTCCAGGACCACAAACACAAGCGGCCGCCGTCTACATCGGGTGGCCGAGCAGCTCGGAGCGGCGGTGATAGGTCCCCACCAGCCGACCATCTTCCCGACACGAAGAGGCGCGCAACCGGACGTCATAGACGTGGCCATCGTCCGCGGGGTGAGACACTTCATCTCCGCCACAACGAGGGCCACGATGGCGTCCGACCACGCCCCCGTGGTCTTTGAACTGAATGCGGACATCGTCCAAACGACCAAACGTGGCCACGACATCAGGGGCATCACATGGGACACGTACCAAACAGAAATGGCGGCCAAAATCGGAGACGCGCCGAACCCGACTGAACACGGTGCGGAAGCGGCGCTGCGGCACCTCACCCGAGGAGTCGCAGAAGCTGTGGCGGCAGCCACTCCAAACGGAAGAACAGAGAAGCCACACGCCCGTGAATTCCCGCAACATCTCAAAGCTGCCATCACGGAGAAGAACAGACTTCGCCGCGAATGGCAGCTAACACGGAATCCCGCAACAAAGCGGCAACTGAACAGGATGCAGCGGGAGATTAAAGCAGCCGCCGACGCCCACAGAATCGAAGAGTGGTCGCAGAAAGTCGCCTCCCTGAAGACAGAGGACGGAACAGCCTGGCACGCGGTGAAGGGATTCATCCGCCGCACCGCCAAAATACCGCCACTGCAAGTCGGCAACGTCTTCGTCAGCGAACCGGACGCAAAGGCCAACGCCCTCGCGGACGCGTTCGCTGAAAACTTCACTCCGGTGGAAGACCCCGTCGACCTGGCACACGTGGCACTGGTTGAGGAGCGACTTCCAGTCTTCCTAGCGGCCGAGGACAACGACACCGTCATAGAGCCGATCGAAGAAGCGGAGGTCGAGGTCCAGCTACGCTGTCTCAACGGCAGGAAGGCAGGAGGCCCCGATCTCGTCACGAACCAGCTCCTCAAACAACTACCGCCCATCGCAATCGGGCACCTCACGGGGATCTTCAACACCATCATCCAAACTGGCGTATTTCCAGAGTGCTGGAAGCACGCCGAGATCGTGGCCCTACCCAAGCCAGGGAAGGATCACAGGCGGGCTAACAACTACCGCCCGATCAGTCTGCTGCCAGCACTCTCGAAAATCTTCGAGAGGATATACCTGAAGCGGCTCGGAAATCACATCGACGCGGAAGGTCTCCTGCCCGACGACCAGTTTGGATTCCGGAAGGGACACTCCACGACCCAGCAACTACTGCGACTGACAGAGGAAGCCTTCTGTGCCCTGGACCGACGCGAGTATTTCGGCGCGTTTCTGCTCGACGTGTCTCGTGCATTTGATTCAGTGTGGCACAAAGGTCTCCTTTATAAACTATTTACATTGGGGATTCCTGGGCCACACGTGAAGCTCCTGCAGAGTTACCTCGCGGGTCGCACGTTTCACGTACGGGCAGACTGTGGAATCTCCACAGAACGCCGAATACTCGCCGGAGTCCCGCAAGGTTCGGTCCTGGGTCCAGTGCTATACTCGCTGTACACTGCCGACCTTCCGCGCACAGATCGGGTGCAACTCGCCCTGTACGCGGACGATACGGCAGTGTACTGCCGCAGCATGCAGCCGCAACTCCTTCAAAGGCGACTGCAATCAGCAGCCAACAATTTGGAAGACTGGGCGGCAAAGTGGCGGCTGGCGTACAACGCCGCCAAATCACAGGCAATCGTCATTGCCCACCGAAACGTGCCGGCTGACCTCCAGGAGATAACATTGCGAGGAAGACCGGTCCCCTGGAGCGCAACGGCAAAATATCTGGGCGTCACACTAGACAAACGTCTAACGTGGCGCCCACACATTGAAGAGACGAGGAAAAAGGCAATGGGGCGCATGAACATGCTGTACCCCATCCTAAACCCACGCTCTTCATTACCAGACCACCTAGGGGTGATCCTCTACAAATCCCTCATACGACCAGTGCTGGAATACGCCGCGGTCGTATGGGGAAACACGGCACCAACCAACTTACAACGGATCCAGGCAGTGCAGAACAGAGCACTGAAATGGGCACTCCATCTGCCGGCGGACTTCCCAACTGAGGAACTCCACCAGATAGCGGACGTCCAGAAACTCCGCAAAAGAATCGAAGAACAGGCTGTAAAATTTTACAACGCCGCCGAAACTTCGCAAAACGCGAAAATAAGAGGACTCGGCAACCGAGAAGAGTGGAGAGCGCACCTGCGCTGGCCACACCATCTTCGTCAGGCACGCTGACGAAGAAGCAACCATTCTCGAAATTCTAAAGCACCAAAACACGGACAACCGAAAACTAGGAAACTAAAGATCTCGCAAAAATGAAGAAAAATTGGAAGGAAGAGCACACTACGTGCTGAAACTTCGTGAAATCCAGAAACCCACAGAGGAGTTTCAACAAGAGGTGCACAGGCTGGGCGCAGACCGTAGCCGACTCGCCAGCCGCTGCAGCCGCTGTTTGTGCACGTTTTGCTTTGCCCGAGGAAGGAAGGATGACAGGCCGCGGCAAGGGAGGAAAGGGGCTCGGCAAGGGTGGCGCCAAGCGGCACCGCAAGGTGTTGCGCGACAACATCCAGGGCATCACGAAGCCCGCCATCCGCCGCCTGGCTCGCAGGGGCGGCGTGAAGCGCATCTCTGGTCTGATCTACGAGGAGACCCGCGGGGTGCTGAAGGTGTTCCTGGAGAACGTGATCCGCGACGCGGTGACGTACACTGAGCACGCCAAGCGCAAGACTGTGACGGCCATGGACGTGGTGTACGCCCTGAAGAGGCAGGGGCGCACCCTGTACGGTTTCGGCGGTTAGGCTGCGTCGCAGCGGGCGCTGGCCTTCCCGCGGCCGTGCTTGTGGGTGGGAGAGACTAGAAAACGGCCCTTTTCAGGGCCACCACACTGTTCGGAAGTTGAAAAGTGCGAAAGAGTCTGTGTTGTTGCTGCGTGTGTGCGCTGTGTTGTTTGTTTGTTTCTTTCTTTCTTTCCGTTTGAGCGACGTGATGTGACTGGGAGGGGAGAAGGAAAGGAAACGTGTCATGTGGCTGGCTGTGTGTGGAGCTGCTTCGTTTGTGTGTCTTTGTATCGATCGCGACGGAGATGGCGGGCTGTGTGTTGTTGTGCGAGAGGCGGTGATTATTTGCTTGCGTGGTTTGGCTCTGTGTGTTTGTTTGCGGCGGCGTTGGGGTTTCCGAGGCAAGGCGTGTGGGCATAGGCGGCCGGATCAGCTGTTTCGTTCGTGTCGACGGCCGTTGCGCGCGGGAGTGGAGGGCGGTGTGTCGACACGCCTCCCTTTAACAATGGTCATTATTGCTGCCGTTGTCGGTTTGGAAGGCGACTGCGACCGTGCAAAATGTGTGTGTGTGTGTGTGTGTGTTGGGCCACACGGGCTGTGTGGGCGACAAGATGGCGGACGTGCGCCGGCGGCGGCTGTGCTGTGACAGTGCAAAGTTAAAACAAAACAAGGTGCGGCGAGGACGACTGCAATTTTGCTTTGGACGTAGGTTTGTGTGGTGGCCCTGAAAAGGGCCGATTGTTGTGGGCCGAGCCGGCAAAGCGCGTTGCGTGCAGGGGAGCACGCGGCGCTGCGATTGCCTGGCCTCCTTTAGGCCTTCTTCTCGGTCTTCTTTGGCAGCAGGACGGCCTGGATGTTGGGCAGGACACCACCCTGTGCGATGGTGACGCCCGACAGGAGCTTGTTGAGCTCCTCGTCGTTGCGGATGGCAAGCTGCAGGTGGCGCGGGATGATGCGCGTCTTCTTGTTGTCGCGGGCCGCGTTTCCGGCCAGCTCGAGCACCTCAGCCGCGAGGTACTCCATGACGGCGGCGAGGTAGACGGGCGCCCCGGCGCCGACGCGCTCTGCGTAGTTTCCCTTGCGCAGGAGGCGGTGGATTCTGCCGACCGGGAACTGGAGCCCAGCCCTGCTTGAGCGGGACTTTGACTTGCCCTTGACTTTGCCTCCCTTTCCGCGTCCGGACATGGCGATGGGCTAGCGACGGTGCACACGAAACGGAAACGAAAACGACCGGTGCGAGCGGCAGCGAGTCGAGCAGCGGAGTGCGTGCCGGCGCAGCCCTGCTGCCTGCCTGCTTACATCTAATACTTTCCCCTCTTTGGGGAAGTGTGAGGGGGAGTTTGTAGCCTTTCGGCTTTTACTCCCCTGTGTACTTGTGTGTGTGATTATTTCTGTACTTTTTGGATGTCTGTGAGATGTGATGTTTGTTCTGTGTGAGTCTGGTACTTGCCTGAGGTTTGGCGAGATAGTTGTAGCATTTTGGGTAGGAGTAGGATTTGGGAATGGGTATTGGGATTTTTCTCTTCGACTTAGTCGTCGAAGATCGTCATGGGGCGATTGTGTTTATCGCGGGACATGTCATACCGACCTAGGGAGTGGATGAGAGCGTTTCCCGACCTGGAAGTACCTTCATAGAAGGCCCTTGCCAAGTCTTGAAAACGCTCTCTCAGTAGTGGGATTTCCGCAGCGGCATGCAAATCGTCGATAGGGAATCCAAGGGGTAAACGCAGTGCCCTCCTGAGGGCGCGGTTCTGCAGCCTCTGGAGTTTGTCCAGGTGCTGCTTCGCCGCGTATCCCCAGACAGGACACGCGTATTCCATGACTGGCCGGATCAGGGCCTGGTACACGTTCACTCCTACTGAGCAGGAAAGGGAGCTGGATGAGTTGAGGATTGGGTACAGGATGGACATTCTGGCGCAGACCTTCCTATGGACCTCGTCTATGTGGGGTTTCCACGTAAGACGAGAGTCCAAGGTTACGCCAAGGTACTTGGCGGTTCTGCGCCAGGGGAGTTGGGTTCCGTTTAGGTGAAGGTGGAGGGGGGGCCGTTGAGGAGGTTCGCGCCTTCCGAGCCTACGGGTGATCAGCATCGCCTGCGTCTTTTCAGAATTGATGGTGATTCGCCAGCGACGGGCCCAAGTTTCTGTGTCATCTAAAACCCTTTGTAGCCTACGGATGACCAGATCCTTGTTCGCGTTTCTTGTGTAGAAGGCTGTATCGTCAGCGTACTGTGCAGTGTGCACCAGGGGGGCCGTTGGTGTGTCCGCAGTGTACAGACTGTACAAAACGGGCCCCAGGACCGATCCCTGTGGCACCCCAGCACGAATACGCCTTCTGGTGGAGGTGGACGTTTCTACTTTGACAGAGAAAGTTCTGTTCGAGAGATAGCTTTTAATCTGTTTAACTATACTCCCGGGGAACCCTTGGGTGTACAACTTGTAGAGTAGCCCTCTATGCCATACTGAGTCAAAGGCCTTGGCTACGTCAAGTAGCACTATCCCGCAGTAGCCTCTGTGGTTGAAGCCCTCAGTGGCTGCTTCAACCACTCTCATGATCTGTTGTGGGGCAGAGTGGTTCTGCCGGAATCCGAATTGGAAATCCGGCAGAATTTGCTCTCTGGTGATGTGTTCTTGTATAGGTCTTAGCAGGAGGCGCTCGTAGATCTTGCTGAGAGTTGGCAAGAGGCTAATCGGCCTGTAGTGCTGCGGGAACAGAGGGTCTTTCCCTGGTTTGTGTATTGCGACCACTTCCGCGTGTTTCCAGCAAGCTGGGAACTCGCGGGTACGAGTAATCTCGTTGAAGACGTTCGCGAGGTGTTCGATCGCCGTGGGTGGGAGGTTTTTGACCAACTGGTTGGTGACATTGTCATGTCCTGGCGCCTTTTTGGAGGGGAGGTACCTAATTACTTTTGCCACGTCTTCGGGGGCAAAAACTGTGGGTTCGTCTTCTGGGTCCTCCTCAGCATTGAGGAAGACAGCCAGTTGACGACGGACCACTCTTTCATGATCATCATCCTGGGGTTCAGCCGCTTGGAACTGCTTCTCGAAAGTGTCGGCGAGGGCGTTGGCCTTTTCAGCATGGCTGTAGGCCATACCCCGCTCGCCATGCAGTGGCGGCATCCTAGCGCGTCTTCTTGTGAATTGTTTGGTTGCTTGCCAAAGTGTGTGATCGTCTACTTTGAGGGCTGAGAGGCGGTTTTGCCATTGCTGGTTTCTGTGCTCATTGAGCGCTACCTTCAGTTCTCTCTGTAGACGATTGAGCAGCCTCCTTGTGGCCTGGTTTCTGGTTATCTTCCACTCTTTTGCCACTCTGTTCTTATGTCGAATTTGAGCTAGCAAGTGTTCCGGGAGCTGTATTTGCGGCGGCGGGCCATCCCTTTGTGGAGGGGTGGCTTCTTCCGCTGCCTGCAAGATGGTGCCTGTTAGGTCTTGTAGCGCTTGTTCTACTGTTTCGGCAGTAGGTGGCGGGGCGCGAGCGATATCAGAGGCGACAGTTTCTCGATATCGCTCCCAGTTTGTACGTTTGTAAGACGTCTGGTACCGTGGGAGTGCTACCCATTCTCCCACGTCGACCTCTAGGATCACTGGGTTGTGGTCGGAGGACATTCTGTTGATCGTCCTCGCGGTCACAAACCCCGTAATCCTCCTAGTGAGAGCTATGTCCAACACGTCGGGCCTGCTTCCATTTTTTGGAAAATGTGTGGGCTCGACTGGACCCCAGGTTTCGAAGTGGTGGTTGCGCGCTAGTTGTTGCAATCTGACGCCTGCTCTGGAGGTTACTCTAGAATTCCAATCAGGATGTTTGGCATTGAAGTCGCCCCCTATTATGAGTTTGCCTTCAATTTGCCCTAGAGTAGCTATGTCTCCCTCATCTATCTGGTCTTGTGGGGGTCGGTAGATTGCAACGATAGTTAGGGGTCCAGTGGCAGTGGCTACTTCCACCGCCACTGCTTCGATTTTATTGGTAGCTGGTAAGAATACCTGGTGGTGGGGGATCCCTCTTTTTATGTATATGGCCACTCCTCCGCCTTGGGTTGGCCTGTCTTTGCGATAGCTAACATAGTTGGGGACTGTCGCTTTTATTCCCGGTTTTAAGTGGGTTTCCCCCATCATGCATATGTCGATGGAGAACTCCTTCATGAGTTCTCTGAACTCGACCTCTTGGTTAACAATGCCGTCTGCGTTGAAGACGCACATTGTCAGGCCATGGATGTTTGGTCGTCTATCCATGATGGGGTTTTGAAACTACTGAGGAAGTCGCTGAGGGGAGCGACTGCTGGACTGTTGCCTGGAGGGCAACGAGGATCTGTGTGTTCTGCTTCTGGGCTTCCCTGAATTCCTTCATCATTTCCATGACGAGGTTCATGGTCTGCACCATTACGCCTAACAACTGATCCATGGGGGGGGAGTGTGTGTGTGGTTCCCTAGAGCTTCCTCCGTCGTGGTGGACCTGGCCGTTGGTGCTGTGTATATCCCGGTGTTGTTCTCTTTGTTGTGTCTGGTGTTGTGGTGATTGGGCCACGCTTTCATGGTTCCTCGGGGGAGAAACCACTTCCGCATATGTCGCCCTCGGTGTGTCCGGCCTTGGTTTTACCCAGGCCTTGTCTGTGTGTGTTGTTGTATTTTGTTTTCTTGTGTGAGTGGTTGGGTTTGTGGTGTTCTGTCTGCGTGTGTGGGGGGCGGCCTTTGCGCCCTTTGCCTGCTGTGAGTGTCTTTTGTGGACCTCACAACCTTGGTAACCCGCTGTGTGGTTTTTGCCACACAGCGCGCACCTTATTTGTGGGTCCGTGTGCTGGAGTGTGCATGTCCTGGTGTCGTGGGCCTCAGCGCACTTCCTGCATCTCACTGGCATGTTGCAGTGCGCAGCGATGTGGTTCAGGCCCTGACACCTGAAGCACTGCACCGTCTTGTTTTTACGGCGCAGCGGCTCCGTGGTGACAGGGACTGCCAGGACCATCGTGATCTCCCTCTTGTTTTGTGGTATGTCTGGGAGTGTTACCTGGTACAGCGGCCACTTACTGTTTATGCTGCCCATTTGCTGTACTACCTTGACGACATACCCCCGGGCAGTCAGGTCTGTTTTGATTGCCTGGGGGGATACTCGTCTTGGTAGGTCTCTGATAACTATGTTTCTGTTTCGTGTCTTTGTTGTTGGGAAGGTGTAGTGAGGTATGCTTCTTGTGTTGAACAGTGCTTTGACTGTGTTGTAGTGTTCGAGTGTGTGTACTGTGATTTTAATTTTGTCTCCACCGGCGGGTTTTGCCTGGAAACTGCCTCCCCCGATTTCTGTCTTGAGCAACTCAAAGAGCTCCTCGTAGTTTTGAGGAAACTCTGCGACAATCGGGGGGAGGTGGTGGGCGACTTGATTCTGTGTTTGCGTTGTGTTTTCTGTTAACGCTGGCTCCTCAGCAATCACCTGGAATCTGTTTGGGGTGGGTTCCACTCCCCGGGCTGGCGGAAGCCTCGGCTGGCGAAACGTTTTCTTCGCCAGCACGAAACCATCCGAATCCTGCCCAGTTACATGGTTCCCTTCCAGTTCCGGTGTTTCCTGGTCCCCTCCCAGAACGACGACAGGTGCTGTCGGGGGCGCAGGCTCCTCGGAGGGTGTGGACGTGGTTAGGGTGGGGGTGGTGGATTGCTTCTTCCCCTTGGAGTGCTTCTCCTTCCTATCCTTCCTTACACGCCGCTGCTTTGTTGTGGTGGACTTGTGTGGGGGGGATTTAAGGTATTTGGAACGGGTGGAGGACTGAGACGAGGGGGTGGGTTTGGGGAGGATTTTGGTCGGCAGACGGGGCGTCTGCTTGCCATTCTTCATGGATGTAAGGTACTCGGGAAGTGTGCCGGTGGCGTGGGCAAGCAGGAGCGGAGTTAGGACGAGGTTAGGAGGGGTAGGATTGCAAGTACTGACAATGTATGAGGATGTTGGTGTTTTGTGTAGGGTGGCGTTACTTGCTGTGTTATTTGCCACATCCGGTGCGGTGAGGGGGGGCGCTGCCAGGGGGGTGCCAGTTACAGCCGTCGTTGACACCGTTAGGTAGCCCGGCTGCATTGCTGGCCCTACTACTATAGTGGACGCGGAGGTCTGATCGGCGGCGGCGGAAACCTTCTCTGCGGTTCCGCGGCCGGCTCCCAGGTCCTGGCCCACATTTTCCCTAGCCTTGGGGGGGGCAGAGCCTGGCTCTGCGGCAGCTGGGGCGCTCGAGACGGCCGACGACGCGGCCCGCGGCAACAACAAGACGCGCTTTTTGTCGACAGCGGTTGACCGCTTCGACCCCAAAGCACCACTGGAGCTCGACATCCCGCAGTTGAGAGAGGAAACACGACAATTCTGCTGTCGGGCGTCTCCAAAAATATCCTGCCCGCCGTAAGACCTTACTGCAGACCTTGACTGGGTCCCGCCGATGCTTTAATAAAAGCAAAGCCGTGGATTCCCCTGGTGTGTCACCCGTACAAGCGGGGGCCTATGACTGACAGTGCGCGAGTCAGAGGAGCAAGCTCAACCCTTGACTGCCACTCAGCGAGTGCCGGCGCAGCCGGGGTGGGGGTGCTTTATGGGCTCGGGTGCGGCGGCCGGTTGCGCGCGCGCCCCATTGGTCGGCGGCCGCAACAGGGCGAGCTGGTAAAGGTGCGGCGGCGGCTGGCGGCGGGTGCCACTGTGTGGGGAGACGCTGACTAGAGCGGAGCGCTTGCTACTGGTGTTGCTGCTGCCGTACGTTGGTTCGAGATGCCGCCCAAGACTAGCGGGAAGGCCGCCAAGAAGGCTGGCAAGGCGCAGAAGAACATTTCGAAGGGCGACAAGAAGAAGAAGCGCAAGAGGAAGGAGAGCTATGCCATCTACATCTACAAGGTGCTGAAGCAGGTGCACCCTGACACGGGCATCTCGTCGAAGGCGATGAGCATCATGAACAGCTTCGTGAACGACATTTTCGAGCGCATTGCGGCCGAGGCTTCTCGCCTGGCGCACTACAACAAGCGCTCGACCATCACGTCCCGCGAGATCCAGACCGCTGTGCGGCTGTTGCTGCCTGGCGAGCTGGCCAAGCACGCCGTGAGCGAGGGCACGAAGGCGGTGACCAAGTACACGAGCTCCAAGTAAGGAGGTGGCTCTGGAATGGAAGGAAGGATGGAGAAGGCTCCTCCGTTGCGAGAGCGGCAAAACGGCCCTTTTCAGGGCCACCAACTTGCCTTTTGCGGGAAGGGCGGAATTGTTGTTGTTGTTTGTGTGGACGGCTGTGATGTATGTGTGCATTTTGATTGTGGGTGGGGGGGCGCGTCAAAGCGTGTTGCGCGGGGTACGGCCACGAGGTTGGTCGCCGTGGCGTGGAATGGTGGCACGCCTCGTTGGCGTGGTTTTTGACCCATTGGTGTTGTTGGGGTGTGTGTGTTACCCGTCTGCGAGGGGGGACAGTGCGATCGGCGACTTTTGTGTCACCGTAACGACGGCCGTTTGCGGGTTTGTTTTTTTTGCACATCATACATGGCGAGGGTGAAATGTGAAGTGTTTTTGTTTGGTTTTTTTTGCCGCCCACTATTCCCTTTGCTGTACGCCGAGTTTGACAATGGTGCGACGTAACTGCAGCGTGGAGGTGTGTGAGTGACGTTGAAATGAACGTGCCATTAAGACGCATTGTTGTTGTATTGTACTGTACGTGTACGGCGACACGCACGATGATGTACCATTCGACTCTGATGTTTGATAGCCGTGTCTGACTGATTGCGTACGACGCACGCACACCGATGTCGTCATTCAAGATGCACGCTAGACGACGACGGCGGCGGCGGCGGTCGTTTGTTTGGCGAATGTCTGTACACGTGTTTGTCTGTGTCCATCCGGTATGTATTTGTTTGTTTGAAAGTGTTTTGTGTGTCGGTGACGTGGTCCGATCCGTCGCCCCCTGAGTAACTGTCGATCGGCGCGATAGACCGGCGTCACGCAACTGAACCCGAAGTCTTGGGCACACCCGTCATACTGTTGTACACCGTCGCGCTGAGAACGGTAACGAAAGGTTGACTTTGATCGGTCGGAATGTCTGGGCAGAACGTGAGGAATGAGGCAAGAGTGCAAGGAGGGGGGGCAAAAGAGAGAGGAAGGGAAAAAGGGGAGAAACGCATTCGTAGAGCAACGGAACGTTCCCGTGTCGGAGGCGTATTGGAGCCGCACTGAAATGCGTTTAACGGCGGCGCGGCTGCAAGTGTCTGCCGTGGTGAACGTTACCTTTGACGGCTGCATTGGGCTTTGCCTTTGCTTTTGCTTTCGCTTTCGCTTTCGCGTTCGCTTTCGCTTTCCCGGATGTACGTAACGTTTGTTGATATGGTTCTGAGGAAGAGTGTATGACAGTGCCGTGCCGTCCATGTTCGTGTGCCCTCCCATTGTGTGTATGCTATTGTCTGTGTACTTGAATGATGTATGTAGGTGTTAGTGGACATGTTTTACCAGTGGGGGGAAATGGATCGTCGATAGTTGCCGTCACTCTGTCACGGTCGAGATGACGCACCCTCCGTACAGAAAGGTGTCGAGAAAGTGAGTGTGTGTGTGTGTGTGTGTGTGTGTGTGTGTGTGCGTGCGTCCGTGAATTGGCAGTGTTTGGAGGTGGGCGTGCCCTGGATGTGGCTGTTCGTTAGGCGGTAGTGTTGTGTGGACAGGGGAGGGGCATGCGTAACGCTGCTGGCATGGCATTTCGGGAGATGGGAGGGGGCAAACGAGGAAACGAGGAGCGGCGGCCAAAGACGGGACGGGGAGGGGCGCGGGGTGTGGGTGGCTTGCGCCTGTGCTCGGCGTTGTGGTTTGTGCAAAAGAGGAGGAGAAAAACAATGTGAGTTGCCAGGGAGGGGAGCGGTGTTGTGTTGTGGTTGTCGTGGTGTAGCCGCAGACGCGGCTGTCAGTGAACGTGGCGAGACGGACGGATGCGCGGAGGGGCGGGGGCGGCGCATTTCGCCGGTGCCGTGCCGTGCCGTGCCGTGCCATGCCGTGCCATGCCTGAAAGCCGCGTGGTCGCTGTGTTGTTGGTGGCGTGGGGGCGAGGAGAGTACCGTACGGGTGTGCTTGTGCGCCGGAAATGGCACACTGCGCCCGCCCGTCTTGGAGGCTGATGGCTGTGGTGTGGAAATGGGGCGCGGTGATGTTGAAGCAGTTGAAGAACAGAAAAGAAACCAAGAAAACGGAAGGCGTGATGCGGCGGTGGTGGTGAGAGCGGGAAAAACAAAACAAAAAAAAAGAAGGAAAAACAACAAGAAACAAAAAAGAAAACAAAAAGTCTATCAATATTAAAATGTAAATGGAAATGGAAATGGACCCAGGCATAACCTCCCTGCACAAATAGCAGAGAGTCCGATGATAATAAAAATGTGCCAGAATGTTAACGTCCCTACAAAACAAACCCAACGATAATATTAATGAAAGAGTGAACCGTATGTAACATTGCAACAGACATAATGAAACCTGATAAATTGTATAAGGGCAGCAGCGTTGACCTTTGGCCCTGTATTCAGAATAAAAAGAGCCAAAGATCGTTACCCCAATGAAAAAGACACTGAAACACGTATGTAACATAGTAGCGATGGCGAGACATTGTAGCATCTGTGACCAGAGAGTTTGCGCTGGACTGCGCGAGTGTTGCGAGCGGTTCTCAGTCAGTCAGTCAGTCAGTCAGTAGTCGTCGCGTGCAGTACGCTAATAGTCGTCATGCAGAGCGGTCGGTCAGTAGTAGCAGCCGAGTGCGGTTGTTGTGATGTAGGCGGTCGGCAACACTGGTCAAGATGGTGAATAAGGTATACTGTTAATTAATATAATCATTAGATAATGAAAAATTGTATTTATTGTAATTATTCTCCAACAAGTTCCCCAATAATAATTTTTATTTCAAAAGCATTTTTCAAACATTTAATTTTTTATTGAACTAAAGAGTTCGTTGCACTTCACATTTCATTCCACTTCTTTGAAGAAAAATGTCACTAAAATCACAAAAAAAAAGAGAGAATATTATTATTTGCAATGCAGTTCCTCCAAGCGCTGCGCAACAACCAGAGCAGAAATGTGACATCCATTTATTCGGAGGTAAGACTTTAATTCTGATTGTTTTGCACAGGGCCAAAGACCGATATTTCGGTTTAATTGAAGTTTCTTGTCACTGAACGGACTTTTTTAAATGTTGTGTGAAGACTTTATATTTGAGTCAGATTGCGAATTTCACATTTTTGTTGCCATTTTCAATACCTCTCATTGTGGGCGAGGTTACAATTAGCGCAATGTCCATTAGCATCCGTAAATAACATTGTCCATTATTTTAAATTTTGCTGGGAGGTTACAACACACACACAAAAGAAAAAAAAACAAAAAAAAAATTGCATTTATATCCGCTCCTCAATTGTAGATACCCCTTACACAGCTGTGTGCAATGAATGAGTGCTGGCTGGTAATTAATTGCACTCCTTGGAGGGAAATGCCATAGGACGTAGTCTTTAAAAAGTGAATGTTTTTCGTTAAGAGACAAAAGTTACTTTAGAAAAACAGTAATAGTGGGGCTTTTGTTGTTGAACAAAATAAGTACAATGAACATACGTTATCAGATTTGCGCAATGCAGCGTCACACCACCTTTTTGATTATAACACAATATACTATACATCGTCCCGAACCGTGACCAGAGTCGCGAGACGAGCAGAGCACGCCGCCGACGCCCGCTCAGTACAACCGTCCACCCGCTACTACTGTCGACCGACTACTACCTCTCCCGACTCGCGCTACAATATATATAACAACTGTTCCTGGCGACCCGGTGCGTGCCACTACTGTCGTCTGGCGCGGTCCAAGCGCCGACTAGCAGCGATAAAGAACTCTCTGGTCAGACAGAGATGCTGTCATGCCTCGCCATCGCTCTGGTAATGAATACATACGTGTTGCAGCGTGCGTACCACCGGAACACGCAGTGGCGGAGCCAAAGACTGTGTTGTCGAGGTCGAGTGCGAGTGGGAAGAGAGGCAGCGTCGGCACGGAGATGCAAGCGAGCGCGAGACGCACGGGGGCTGCGGCGTGGCGCGTTTGCGGTCGGCGCCTTTGGTGGCAACGGCCGGGACAAGCAGCGGTGTATGGTGTGGTGCGGGGCGGACAGGGGCGGCGGTGGACGGGGAGGAGGCGGCGCGACGACGGCATGGGGGCGAAAACGGGACGGGGGACGGGGGACGGCGGATGTTGAGAGGCGTCACGCGCGGACAGGACACAGACACAGAGACACACAGATTGGAAAGGGAGGGTGCGCGGTAGTAGTTGGGAATGTGCGTACCGTGCGGGATGGGAGTGGGCGAGGAACACGGTCGTGGCCCCTGTTTTGGGTGCGTGTGATGACGTCGGTGTGTTGTGGGAAGGGAAGGTGCTGTGGCGGCGGCGCGTAATGGGCGTAGGCCGAAAAGAGAAAGGAACGTGGGCAGTGTGTTGGCAAGCGTCGGTTCGACTGCGACGTTGATGGGCAGGGCAGGGCAAGGTTAATGGTGGTAGGAGTAGGCGTGTGGGCGCAAAAAATCTGCCGCTGCAGGCGGTGCCGTAACCGCCATGGCGGGAAGGAGAGAGGGCCAAAGAAAGAAAGAAAGAAGAAAAAAAAAAAAAAAAAAAAAGGAGGGGGGGGGGGGGGGGGCGAAAGTGGAGAGGCGGTGGTGTGAGAAGGGCGGGGGCGGAAGGAAGGCAGGAAGGACAAGAGGCGAGGCGACGGCTTGCTTTGTGTATCGGTCGGTCTCTGGCTATGCTTCGTTTTCTGCAGCAGGGTCGGTGCGCGGCGTGGCTCGCGGCAGTGGGAACGCCTGGTGGCTGGACGGCCAGCAATGCGGTTGGATGGGCGGCCACAGCACCGCACCTGTGCCCGAGGAGGAGACGCTGGCGGCGGGCCCTGAGGTGAGGCCGGCTCGGCTGGGGCTGTGGATGTGTAGGTGTGGCGCCGCTGCTGCAACAACGAGTAAAACGCGAGAAGAAGGGATGGCGGTAGAGAGGAAAAAAAAAAATATAAAAGGTCGTGTTGTGTTGATGCGCAGGCAGACGCGTACAGAGAGACGAGCCCGGTCTGCAGCAGGGTGTGGCCGTGCCGAGTGCAGAGCAGCGGCGGCTCGGTTCGGTTCGGCCCGGCCCGGCGGGCCGCGCTGTTGTCGCGGACGTGAGCGCCCCCTGGCGGGTGGCCGGAGGCGGCGCGGCGTGTTGGACGTGTGGCTGGTGGCAGTGCACAATTTGCGAGTGGCTGGCGGTGTGGTGTGGCGGTTGGCGCGTCGGGCGGCGGAGAGGTATGTGTTGCGGGCGCCCTTTGCTGCGCTGCGTCGTTGCGTGTGCCGTACAGGGCGGGCGCTTGTCGACTGTGTGGCGAATTGGCGTGAAACGGCTGCCGAGAGGTGTGTGGTAGCGAGCCGGTCGGTGGTGTCAGTGCGAAGGGGAATGTGCGTGCGTTTGGCGGTTTCGGTGTGCTTTTTGCGGCGTGAGAGTGGGAATTAGTGGGGCCGGCTGTTGTGTTGGTTCCTTGTGTCTTGTGTCGCGTAGCGTGATGGCAACGTGGAAGGACGCCGGTTTCGTTTCGAGCCTTGCGTGTGGTTGTCGACGTTGACTGGTTGGCGTGTGCCGATGCACGTGCATGTGTGGGTCGCGAGTGCGTTTTTGGCTGGCTGTGTGTGTGTGTGTGTGTGTTTTGGGGGGGGGGAAGGGGGAGGCGGTGGTGAAAGTGCAGTCGTTGCCACGGGCGTCGTCGGGTGGGGCTGGCTGGGGCTGTGCGTCGTGGCGGAAAGGTGGTAGGTTGCGGGAAGCGAGCCCGTCGTTGACGGTGTCGCGTGAGTTGTGAATCGAGTGGGGCGCGGGGCGCGGGACAGGAGCAGCGTGCCGCTGCGTCGTGGTCGTCAGCAGAGGCTGTGCGTGTGCTTGTCCTTTTTGTGGGCGGTTCGTGCGAGGCGTTTTTGTTTTGTGTTGCCCTAGTTGTTAGTTTATTTTGTTTGTGTTTGTTATTTTGAGACGACGACTGGTTGGTGGCGTGCGCGCGAAGTGGCGGTGTGCGCTTCCCGTGTCGTTTGTGTTGTTTGGTTTTTTTGTTTTTGTGTGTTTTTTTTTGCACTGGGCCCCGGTGGGTGGGTGCGTGTGTGTCGATTGCCGGCTGGCGAAAGGTGCGCCATCGGCGGGGTGGGTCGCCGGCACAAGTAGAGGCGGCGGCGTTGTTGCTGTTGTTGTGTGGTGTTTGTTTTGTTCGGCTGTGTCGGCGAGCTGTGTTGCGGTGCGTGTGAATGGTGGTGCAAAAGTGCTGGCGTTGGGGCTGCGACTGCGACGGCGGCGAGCCGCGGGCGCGCCATTGATAGTGATGTTGTGAACAGCGGCTGTGTACGGTAGTGGTGTTGTTGTAGCACGACGTGCATCCGGGCCGGCGCGGAAAGCGCAGTTGCGGGCGGTTGCCCTTCGGTGCCAGCCCATGTCGCGTGAGCGGCGGGTTGCTCTGGTGTCGACACGTGGTGCTCTGGGTTGTTGTGTGGTGCCCTTTGGCCGGTGGGGGTGGTTCGCGTGTGTCTCGTTCGCGCTCGGTGTCTGGTCGTGGTCGTGCTGCTCCCCCGTCTGTCGGCGGTTTCCGACGTCGTCTGTACGTTTTTGTTCGTTTGCGGCGTGCCTGCCGACGTCGTCCCGTCGCGACCTTTCAACCGAAAGTGTGGCGCCCGAAGGTGAACGAACGTAACCCTGACCTCGGCGCTTTACGCTGAGCCGAGCGAACCGAACCTAACCTGTGGTGTGGCGAGGTGAGCTCAGCCTGTGAGCCCCTAACGTCTACGTAAGGTAAGCTGTCCGGCTCACGCCTCACGTTTGAACGCTTTTTTAACCTACGTTTGACGCTTCTTAACCTAGCACTGACCCCTTAACCTAACGTGTAACCTAACCTAACCTAACCTAACCTCTGACGCCTGACGTGTTTGAATGCTTAACCTAAGTTTGACGCTTAACCTAACCCAAGTCCCCTTAACCTAACCCACGTCCACCTAACCTAACCTAACCTAACGTAGACGTGTAAACGTAATGTGTAACGCGTAACGTGTAAGGTCGGCTGTCGTGTGTGCTTGACGGCAGATTGGGTTGGTCTGTAGATTCGGATTGCGGTTTGCCTCGGTCGAGGGGTTGGGTCGGAAGCGGCGAGGGGCGGCGGCGCCTGTTGCGCAGGCGGCGTCCGTTTGCGGCGGGCAATTGTTGAGAAACGGCTGTGAATGTTGGCGGGCGAGAGGAGGAGGACGGCGCGCGATGTGGCCCGACGGCTGCGGGCCGATCGGGAAACGGCGGGAGGGCGACGGAAGGCGATGGGGCGGCGGAGGCGCGTTTGCACGGCCGTCATCGCCGCACGCCTCGGCTTGTGTGGCTGTGGCGCCGGCCGCGCTGGCCGGGCTGCCGCGGCGACGGTGTGGGAGTTTTGCCGAAGGTTTGGCCATTGTGGCGGGTCGTCGGCTGGGGCTGTGGGGGCGGCATTTGGGCGGGGGCGGCGATTCTCGGCGGGCCGACCCAGGCTGTAGCGCGCGGTAGCTGCAGTTTGGCCGTGGTTTGCGGCGCTGCCGTGGCGACTGGTTGGCGACTGTGGTGTGGCTGTGTGTAGCCCCATCCTCGGTGGTTTGAAAGGCGCGGGCGGTTGTGGCGCAGGTTTGGGGCTGCTCCGCACAGGCTGTCGGACGTTGGGCGGTAGCAAGCGCTCCGTCCACTTTCTTATGGCTAAGTTTTACAGCTATTTTATTGCAGGATTTACTTGTTAGCATTGCCTGCTTCTTCTGGGGAACATGTGTGAAAATTTGGTCATCTTTATTGAGCAGTGTCTTGTGTGTTTGTGGGACGGGAGTGTGACTTTCTTGTTTTTGCGGAGTTTTTTATTTTTACTTTTTGGAGCTTTTTACTGCAGAGCCCGTTTTTCCAGGCTGAGAGAGGTCATGTTTTAGGCTTCTTGCTTCATCAGCGGTCGAGTAATGCTATCGGTCGTCTGTATTTGTCCCTCGCCGGTTGTGGTTCCGTCAATTGTCTAATGAGTGGGTTATCTGCGTCATGTGCACGGTCGTAAAATCTTCGTGCTTGGTCCTTATGTCTCTGTAGTACTTCTTTTTCATCCGCGGCGTCTTGTAGAAATCGATGTGGAAATTGCGAATGAACATGAAAAACTCGTCGTAGGATTTTGTTTTGTAGTGACTGTAGTCTCTGAATGTGGGTCTTTGCCGCACATCCCCATACTTCACTGGCATAATCCATTACCGGTCTGATGTACATCCTAAAAATCAGGAGGCCGTTTTCAATGGATAAGTCAGAAGTCTCATTGATGAGTGGATACAATGCGCCGAGTCGTTGGTTGATTTTTGCTCTGACGTCGTCAATTTGTAGTTTCCATGTTAGTCGTTTGTCGAGAATGACGCCGAGATACCGCGCTGATGTGTCCCACGGCAGCTGCGTGTTGTAAAGTCGGAGGTGACGAGCTGGCATTGTCTTCTTCCTAGTGAAAATCACCGCCTGTGTCTTCGTCGGGTTGAATGTTATCCGCCATTTTGCTGCCCATTGTTCAAGTGAATTCAGCGCGCTCTGCAACCGCGGCACCAAAACTTCTCTCCAGCGGCTGCGTGTGTAGATTACAGTGTCATCGGCGTAGATTGCTTTTTCTACTCGTGGTTGCGTCGGTATGTCGGTCGTGAATAGTGAGTAGAGGATCGGCCCAAGGACCGATCCTTGGGGTACCCCGGCGTTGATTTGTCGTGGCGTCGATAGTGCGTCATCCATCCTGACAGCGAAAGTACGTCCTTGCAGGTATGAGGCGAGTAGGCGAATGAATGGTTTCGGAAAGTGCAGGTGATGAAGTTTCCAGATGAGTCCTTTATGCCATACTGTGTCGAACGCTTTGGTCACATCAAGAAGGACTGCACCACAAAATTCTTTTCGATTGAATGCTTCAATGATGTAATGTACTACTCGGAGAATTTGTTGTGTTGTGCTGTGGCCACTGCGAAATCCAAATTGTTCTTGCGGTAAAGCTTCTGTTCTGGTGATGACGTTCTGGAGTCGTGCAAGAAATATGCGTTCGAACAGTTTACTGATGTGTGGTAACAGGCTGATTGGTCGATAGTTCTGCGGATGACGTCTGTCTTTTCCAGGTTTAGGTACGGCGACTACTATTGAATGTTTCCACTGTGATGGATATGTAGATGAGGTGAAAATCCAGTTGAAGATGGCTGCAAGTCGTACGATCGCTGTCCACGGGAGTTGTTTGAGTACACGACCTTGTATGTCGTCAACGCCGGGGGCCTTGTTCGGCGGTAGCATCCGTATGGCAGCCTGAACTTCTCTTGCGGTGGTAGGTGTTATTTCGTTTTCCTCTTCGTCTTCGTCGTCATCATACGTGCGGAGTAGTTCGTCAGCCTCTCTTTCAATTCGTTCGACTCTCTGTTGGTCAACTCTGTCGTTTTGCGGTTGAAAGTTCTGTTCAAAAGTGTCAGCGAGCATGTTGGCCTTGTCTTCCGGTCTGTATGCGGTCCTGTCTTGCGTCTGGAGCGGCGGTATTGTGGTCCTGCGATTTGTGAAGAATTTTATCATGTGCCAATGCATAGGATCGGGTGTGAAGGCGCGTAGTTTAGCTGCCCACTGCTGGTTTCTGTAGTCGATGAGTGCTGCCTTGATTTCGCGTCGTAACTGGTTAATTTGTCTCTTGAGCTGCGGATTTCGTGTTAGTCGCCATTCTCTGCATAGTCTGTTGCGCCGTCGTATTGAATCGAGAATGTGTTGCGGCAGTCCTGTTGTCGGTAAATGCGGCGGCTTAGGTGGCGGTGTCGAAAGATTCAATGCTTCTGTGATGGTGTCGGTGAATGCAGTGATCGATTGTTCAGTGATGTCGTCTTCGTCTTGAATTACATCTATTGAAAATGTGACATGTTCACGGAATGAGTCCCAGTTCGTGCGTCGTAGATTTAGGCGGCCTGGGTGCTGTACAGGTGTGACGTGAAGGGTGAAAATGACAGGTAGATGGTTTGAGTTTAATGCATGCACTACTTCTGCGGTCATGAAATGTGGAATGCCTTTAGTGATGGAGATGTCAATTACGTCAGGTCGGCCGCGTGATGGAAAACACGTCGGCTCGTCGGGGCCACAAACGTACGCATTGGCTTCTTCCGTTGCCTGCAATAGGAGGCGGCCACTCATATTTGTTACGAGAGAATTCCAGGCGGCATGTTTTGAATTCAGATCGCCGGCGATAAAAAGTCGGCCAGGCGTCCGTAACAATTCTCTTGCGTCATCAATGTCAAGAATGTGACGTGGACTGCGATAGACGGAGATGAATGTGATTGGTCCATTTTGAGTGTCTACAATGATAGCTGTCGTTTCGATGTGGCGCGTGATTGGTGGAGGCGCTTCATGATGACTAATTGAACGGCGAATGAAAATAGCGGTGCCGCCGCCGTGCGTCAATCTGTCCGTCCTATAACACTTATAATTTGGAATGTTAGATCGAATCCCTGGCTTCAGAAAAGTCTCATTCACTAGACAAATGTCTATGTTGTAGTCCGTAATAAACTGTCGCAGCTCAAGCACGTCATTAGTCAGATTGTCCGCATTGTACGTCATTATACGTAGATTATCGAGTCGTGGCAGCCTAGGCATGCTGCATGGTCACGTCTTTAGTTACTATTTGCGTTCTGCTGAGCGTCGCCTCAATGGTGACGGCGATGGTTTGTGGCAGCTGCACAAGCGCTCTACTCACCTCTGCAAGGGTAGATGCAATTTGCGCAAGTAGTACCTGCAGATCAGGCTGTTCCGTCCTCGGTGGTGGTGACGGCTGTCTGCGTGCGTTTGCCGGCTGTGGTCCATAATTTGGCGGCACAGTTTGGCGCTGTGACGCCGGGATTGAAGTTGACGCGCGCGGCTGGAGGCCCTGTTTTAGAACTTCCGCTGCCGTGAGCTCTGTGCGCAGCCTGTTGGCGCGGTGCTGCATCGGCGTGGGCCAGCTGCTCTGGTCCACGGTCGGCGGTGGCGGCGGCGGTCGCTGCCGGCGCGTAGATGGCTTCAGCGGTGGTAGTCCTCTAAATCGTCGACTTGCCTCCTTGTGCTTGGGGCACGTTCGATAATTAGCGGGATGAGCCCCGCCACAGAGCCCACACGTCGGCGCCTCTTCTCGTGACCGCGTACATTCACGGCTGTCATGTCCCGCGCCGCATTTTACGCACACTGGTGGCATGGTGCAATAGCGGGCAACATGATTGAATCCTTGGCATCTGTAACATTGTATATGTCCGCGTGGTCTTCTCAGTCGTTCAACTTTCACTGAAAGATCGTAGATACGAGTGAGTTGAAAGATGCCGCGATGTTCGGTCGTATCCGGTAGTATCACAACACGGTGCCCAGTGAGTTGATTAGTTCCCGGCATCTTGTGATTCTCGATCACTGTAGCAACATATCCCAACTCTTCTAACTCTTCTTTAAGTTCTGCGTGTGTCACAGTCATCGGTATTCCTTTTATCAGCGTCTTTATCGTAGGTGGCCGGACCGCTGGCGTCGTGTACATGGGAATCCCTTCTTCCCCAAGCTTTCCCACGACGTTGACATAGTCTTCAGTTGTGTTTAATAGCAGCTTCAATGTCTCTCCGCCCGTCTGTCGCACTGTAAATGTCGCCTTACAGTTCGTCTTGAGCCACGTGTGCAGCTGTTTGTAAGACTCCTTGTACCGCAAGGTTATCGGCGGAATCCTCTTGGGTCCTGCAGGTGGTACTGGTGGAGCATCTGCTTCCATGTCATGGTCATTTTCGGGATCTGCAGGCGTGTTTTGCCGCCGCTGTTGTTCATCTCTCTGTCGCTGTTTCTCCACTAAATCATCATTTGCGGCGTCTAGTGACACTCCCGTCCCTCTTAGGGGCTCATACCGGTTAGTTACATCAAGTTCTCTGGCCACTATGAGCTGTTGATGCCGCGCCTGCTTCTTCCGTGGCGGAATCTGGAAGTCCGCTGCGGCTGTGCTGCCGTGGTCTTCGCGGCCGTCTGTAGAATGGCTACGGTCCCCTCGTCGGTGGTTTTTCGCTTCTCTCGAGGCTGTAGGAGTCTCGGCAGGTTCGTCGTCCTCAGGTAGGTCCGGAGTAAAATCCATATCATGGTCCATATTCATCTCCGACGCGAGGGTACTAATACTTCCCCTCGCGCCGGGTCGGGTCATCGTAGACGTGCCGGCTGATGGCGGGGCGGTCGACGGAGCAAGCCCCGTCAAACCGCGGCCGGCCGGCACAGGTGTTCCTGGTGCATGAGCACCAGACTCACGAGCACGCAATCGCACATCCTCCCCTTCCGACATCACGATTTCGAGTGGTAGCAAGCGCGGGAGGCGCGGCGCGGCGGCGCGCAGAGTGGCGGCCGCTCTCTCGGCCGTCCGCGCCCGCCCGCGACACTGGCTGGGCCTTGTGATTCTCTGCTCTGCTGCTGTGCTGTGCTTGCGTGCCTGCCGTCCCGCTCGCTCTCGCTGTGTGTTACGCGCGTCGTCGAAATGGCAGATCAGGCGGCTACGAACGAGACTGCTGCGGCACCCGCCGCCACCGGCACTACGAAGAAGGCCAAGTCTGCGTCGTCTGCGAAGAAGCCGCGCGCCAAGCCTGCGCACCCGCGCACCTCTGAGATGGTGACGGCCGCCATCAAGAGTCTGAAGGAGCGCGGCGGGTCGTCGCTGCAGGCGATCAAGAAGTACATAGCCGCGCACTACAAGCTGGACGCGGAGAAGCTGGCGCCGTTTATCAAGAAGTACCTCAAGTCGGCCGTCGTGGCGGGCGAGCTGGTGCAGACGAAGGGGAAGGGCGCGTCCGGCTCGTTCAAGCTTGCCGGCGCCGGCGGCGGGGGGGCGGCCGAGGGCGGCAAGGCTCGTGCTGGCGGTGCCAAGAAGAAGCGCGCCGCTCCGGCCAGCAAGGAGAAGAAGGGCGCCCGTGCGGCCGGCGCAAAGAAGGCTGGTGGCGTGAAGGCGGCGACCGGTCGGAAGGCGGGCGCCGCCAAGAAGGCGTCTGCGGCGTCGGCCGCTCCCGCGGGTGCGAAGAAGGCGGCTGCGGCCAAGCCGGCCAAGGCCAAGTCGCCGTCGAAGGCGAAGAAGGCCGCCAAGGTTCCGACGAAGAAGCCGAAGGCGCCGCGCCCGAAGAAGGCGACGACGCCGTCTAAGGCGAAGGCTTCGCCCAAGAAGAAGAAGTAGAGTAGAGGAGAAAGAGATGGGGGAAAGGAAGGGTTTGGCGCTTGACTCCGTCGTCCCCACCCCCCGTCGTCGTCTAGTGGCGCGCAAGAGACGCGCGGCCCAAAAAAAACGGCCCTTCTCAGGGCCATCAAAGCACGTCGGGGAAGGTTTTGATTGTCGTGTTGCGTTTGGTGTGGGTGTCTGTCTGTATGCCCGTGGGGATGCTGTTTGCGTGCCGTGGTGGTTGGATTGCGGGGGTCGGTGGCGGGTGTGGGCGGCGGTAGCGGTAAGCGGTGTTGTTGTTGTTGTTGTTGTTGTTGTTGTTGTCGTGGTTGATTGTCGCCGTGTTTGTGGCGGCGGCCGACGGTTGGTTTTCTGTCACGTTGTTTAGTTTGAATACGTTGGTTGGCTTGCCTGCGTTCGTTCTTCTCGGATGTCTGTCTTGTCGAGTCGTGTCTGGTCTTTGTTTTGTTCCTTTGTGTGTGTGTGTGTTATGTTTTGCAACGGGGGGCACGTTGAGATGCGGAAGGAGTCGGCGGGGATTTCGGTGGCGTGTAGAGCGAGCGAGCGCGTCGGAGTGGAGTGCGGGTTTTTTTTGTTTTCGAAACGAAAGCGGCGGCCGGCCAGCCACCCGTGCGGTGTGACGTCGGCCGTTGGGTATTGTGCGCTTTGAGCGCCGGGGAGGGATGATGTGTGATTGTTGCGCGCTGCTAGCAGGCAGGCAGAGTGAGCGGGTGTGGCGGACGGACGGGAAGTGGTGGTTTTTGTTTTTGGGTTGCGGGGCGAGAGGCAGGCGACCGACAAAGTTTGCTCGCGACGGAGAGATGTTAGTGGCCCTGAAAAGGGCCGTTTTTGTTTGTGCGGTGCGGTGCCGCGGCGCGGTTTAGGCGCGCTCGCCGCGGATGCGGCGCGCGAGCTGGATGTCCTTGGGCATGATGGTGACGCGCTTGGCGTGGATTGCGCACAGGTTGGTGTCTTCGAAGAGGCCGACGAGGTAGGCCTCGCTGGCCTCCTGCAGGGCCATGACTGCGGAGCTCTGGAAGCGCAGGTCGGTCTTGAAGTCCTGGGCGATCTCGCGCACTAGGCGCTGGAATGGCAGCTTGCGGATGAGCAGCTCTGTGCTCTTCTGGTAGCGCCTGATTTCTCGCAGGGCGACGGTGCCCGGCCTGTAGCGGTGGGGCTTCTTGACGCCTCCGGTGGCGGGCGCGCTCTTCCTCGCCGCCTTGGTGGCGAGCTGTTTGCGCGGCGCCTTTCCGCCGGTGGACTTGCGGGCCGTTTGCTTTGTGCGGGCCATGGCGGTAGCGGTAGCGGAGCGGCGTGCGTGGAGGTTAGGTGTGGCGCGGCGTCCGGTGCTGCCTTGACAACGGGCCCGCCGTGTGTGCAAATGTGTGGAACATGCGTGTTTGTTCCACGTGATGTAGTTGTAGGTTATAATAGCCTATCGCTATTTTTCCTACAATAAGCAGTGTCTTCTTTATGGGGTAGGCTTATGTTTTTCTATGCTGTCCTGCACTGCGGACTTTGTGTTAGGGTATGCTGCGTGATTACTGCCGCAGCAAGTCTGGCCAGCGAAGGGACGCTCGCCAGTGTGGCCGGTGGCCGAGTCCTCTAACCAGTCGGTTGGCTGACCTCTCGGCCTTTTCATAGAAGGTCGTCGCTGTATCTCTGAATCGTTGCCGCAGCGGCTTGATTCCAGCGACGTGGTGGAGCTCCTCTGTTGGGAAGTCCTTGGGTAGATGCAGTGCAAGACGCAACGCCCTGTTTTGTATTGTTTGAAGGCGTTTGAGGTTGGTTTCAGCCGTGTTGCCCCACACGACTGCGGCGTACTCCAGCAGCGGTCGAATGGCGGCCTTGTACAGCGTAAGACCGACGTCTTCTGGCAGCGTTGTCGTGGGGTTGAGCACTGGGTAGAGCAGCCTCAATCTACCCAGTGCCTTTCCTCTGGTTGCTTCTATATGTTGCTGCCATGTGAGACGCCGGTCTAAAGTAACGCCTAAGTACTTGGCGGTGTGGCCCGCGCGCCTCCGTGCTGCGCTTATATGCCCTCGGTTGCGCGTGGTGGGGGGAGGGCGGGCCAGAGTCTATATAGGGGGGCGGCGGGCGCGCTGGGCGCAGACCGTAGCCGACTCGCCAGCCGCTGCAGCCGCTGTTTGTGCACGTTTTGCTTTGCCCGAGGAAGGAAGGATGACAGGCCGCGGCAAGGGAGGAAAGGGGCTCGGCAAGGGTGGCGCCAAGCGGCACCGCAAGGTGTTGCGCGACAACATCCAGGGCATCACGAAGCCCGCCATCCGCCGCCTGGCTCGCAGGGGCGGCGTGAAGCGCATCTCTGGTCTGATCTACGAGGAGACCCGCGGGGTGCTGAAGGTGTTCCTGGAGAACGTGATCCGCGACGCGGTGACGTACACTGAGCACGCCAAGCGCAAGACTGTGACGGCCATGGACGTGGTGTACGCCCTGAAGAGGCAGGGGCGCACCCTGTACGGTTTCGGCGGTTAGGCTGCGTCGCAGCGGGCGCTGGCCTTCCCGCGGCCGTGCTTGTGGGTGGGAGAGACTAGAAAACGGCCCTTTTCAGGGCCACCACACTGTTCGGAAGTTGAAAAGTGCGAAAGAGTCTGTGTTGTTGCTGCGTGTGTGCGCTGTGTTGTTTGTTTGTTTCTTTCTTTCTTTCCGTTTGAGCGACGTGATGTGACTGGGAGGGGAGAAGGAAAGGAAACGTGTCATGTGGCTGGCTGTGTGTGGAGCTGCTTCGTTTGTGTGTCTTTGTATCGATCGCGACGGAGATGGCGGGCTGTGTGTTGTTGTGCGAGAGGCGGTGATTATTTGCTTGCGTGGTTTGGCTCTGTGTGTTTGTTTGCGGCGGCGTTGGGGTTTCCGAGGCAAGGCGTGTGGGCATAGGCGGCCGGATCAGCTGTTTCGTTCGTGTCGACGGCCGTTGCGCGCGGGAGTGGAGGGCGGTGTGTCGACACGCCTCCCTTTAACAATGGTCATTATTGCTGCCGTTGTCGGTTTGGAAGGCGACTGCGACCGTGCAAAATGTGTGTGTGTGTGTGTGTGTGTTGGGCCACACGGGCTGTGTGGGCGACAAGATGGCGGACGTGCGCCGGCGGCGGCTGTGCTGTGACAGTGCAAAGTTAAAACAAAACAAGGTGCGGCGAGGACGACTGCAATTTTGCTTTGGACGTAGGTTTGTGTGGTGGCCCTGAAAAGGGCCGATTGTTGTGGGCCGAGCCGGCAAAGCGCGTTGCGTGCAGGGGAGCACGCGGCGCTGCGATTGCCTGGCCTCCTTTAGGCCTTCTTCTCGGTCTTCTTTGGCAGCAGGACGGCCTGGATGTTGGGCAGGACACCACCCTGTGCGATGGTGACGCCCGACAGGAGCTTGTTGAGCTCCTCGTCGTTGCGGATGGCAAGCTGCAGGTGGCGCGGGATGATGCGCGTCTTCTTGTTGTCGCGGGCCGCGTTTCCGGCCAGCTCGAGCACCTCAGCCGCGAGGTACTCCATGACGGCGGCGAGGTAGACGGGCGCCCCGGCGCCGACGCGCTCTGCGTAGTTTCCCTTGCGCAGGAGGCGGTGGATTCTGCCGACCGGGAACTGGAGCCCAGCCCTGCTTGAGCGGGACTTTGACTTGCCCTTGACTTTGCCTCCCTTTCCGCGTCCGGACATGGCGATGGGCTAGCGACGGTGCACACGAAACGGAAACGAAAACGACCGGTGCGAGCGGCAGCGAGTCGAGCAGCGGAGTGCGTGCCGGCGCAGCCGGGGTGGGGGTGCTTTATGGGCTCGGGTGCGGCGGCCGGTTGCGCGCGCGCCCCATTGGTCGGCGGCCGCAACAGGGCGAGCTGGTAAAGGTGCGGCGGCGGCTGGCGGCGGGTGCCACTGTGTGGGGAGACGCTGACTAGAGCGGAGCGCTTGCTACTGGTGTTGCTGCTGCCGTACGTTGGTTCGAGATGCCGCCCAAGACTAGCGGGAAGGCCGCCAAGAAGGCTGGCAAGGCGCAGAAGAACATTTCGAAGGGCGACAAGAAGAAGAAGCGCAAGAGGAAGGAGAGCTATGCCATCTACATCTACAAGGTGCTGAAGCAGGTGCACCCTGACACGGGCATCTCGTCGAAGGCGATGAGCATCATGAACAGCTTCGTGAACGACATTTTCGAGCGCATTGCGGCCGAGGCTTCTCGCCTGGCGCACTACAACAAGCGCTCGACCATCACGTCCCGCGAGATCCAGACCGCTGTGCGGCTGTTGCTGCCTGGCGAGCTGGCCAAGCACGCCGTGAGCGAGGGCACGAAGGCGGTGACCAAGTACACGAGCTCCAAGTAAGGAGGTGGCTCTGGAATGGAAGGAAGGATGGAGAAGGCTCCTCCGTTGCGAGAGCGGCAAAACGGCCCTTTTCAGGGCCACCAACTTGCCTTTTGCGGGAAGGGCGGAATTGTTGTTGTTGTTTGTGTGGACGGCTGTGATGTATGTGTGCATTTTGATTGTGGGTGGGGGGGCGCGTCAAAGCGTGTTGCGCGGGGTACGGCCACGAGGTTGGTCGCCGTGGCGTGGAATGGTGGCACGCCTCGTTGGCGTGGTTTTTGACCCATTGGTGTTGTTGGGGTGTGTGTGTTACCCGTCTGCGAGGGGGGACAGTGCGATCGGCGACTTTTGTGTCACCGTAACGACGGCCGTTTGCGGGTTTGTTTTTTTTGCACATCATACATGGCGAGGGTGAAATGTGAAGTGTTTTTGTTTGGTTTTTTTTGCCGCCCACTATTCCCTTTGCTGTACGCCGAGTTTGACAATGGTGCGACGTAACTGCAGCGTGGAGGTGTGTGAGTGACGTTGAAATGAACGTGCCATTAAGACGCATTGTTGTTGTATTGTACTGTACGTGTACGGCGACACGCACGATGATGTACCATTCGACTCTGATGTTTGATAGCCGTGTCTGACTGATTGCGTACGACGCACGCACACCGATGTCGTCATTCAAGATGCACGCTAGACGACGACGGCGGCGGCGGCGGTCGTTTGTTTGGCGAATGTCTGTACACGTGTTTGTCTGTGTCCATCCGGTATGTATTTGTTTGTTTGAAAGTGTTTTGTGTGTCGGTGACGTGGTCCGATCCGTCGCCCCCTGAGTAACTGTCGATCGGCGCGATAGACCGGCGTCACGCAACTGAACCCGAAGTCTTGGGCACACCCGTCATACTGTTGTACACCGTCGCGCTGAGAACGGTAACGAAAGGTTGACTTTGATCGGTCGGAATGTCTGGGCAGAACGTGAGGAATGAGGCAAGAGTGCAAGGAGGGGGGGCAAAAGAGAGAGGAAGGGAAAAAGGGGAGAAACGCATTCGTAGAGCAACGGAACGTTCCCGTGTCGGAGGCGTATTGGAGCCGCACTGAAATGCGTTTAACGGCGGCGCGGCTGCAAGTGTCTGCCGTGGTGAACGTTACCTTTGACGGCTGCATTGGGCTTTGCCTTTGCTTTTGCTTTCGCTTTCGCTTTCGCGTTCGCTTTCGCTTTCCCGGATGTACGTAACGTTTGTTGATATGGTTCTGAGGAAGAGTGTATGACAGTGCCGTGCCGTCCATGTTCGTGTGCCCTCCCATTGTGTGTATGCTATTGTCTGTGTACTTGAATGATGTATGTAGGTGTTAGTGGACATGTTTTACCAGTGGGGGGAAATGGATCGTCGATAGTTGCCGTCACTCTGTCACGGTCGAGATGACGCACCCTCCGTACAGAAAGGTGTCGAGAAAGTGAGTGTGTGTGTGTGTGTGTGTGTGTGTGTGTGTGTGCGTGCGTCCGTGAATTGGCAGTGTTTGGAGGTGGGCGTGCCCTGGATGTGGCTGTTCGTTAGGCGGTAGTGTTGTGTGGACAGGGGAGGGGCATGCGTAACGCTGCTGGCATGGCATTTCGGGAGATGGGAGGGGGCAAACGAGGAAACGAGGAGCGGCGGCCAAAGACGGGACGGGGAGGGGCGCGGGGTGTGGGTGGCTTGCGCCTGTGCTCGGCGTTGTGGTTTGTGCAAAAGAGGAGGAGAAAAACAATGTGAGTTGCCAGGGAGGGGAGCGGTGTTGTGTTGTGGTTGTCGTGGTGTAGCCGCAGACGCGGCTGTCAGTGAACGTGGCGAGACGGACGGATGCGCGGAGGGGCGGGGGCGGCGCATTTCGCCGGTGCCGTGCCGTGCCGTGCCGTGCCATGCCGTGCCATGCCTGAAAGCCGCGTGGTCGCTGTGTTGTTGGTGGCGTGGGGGCGAGGAGAGTACCGTACGGGTGTGCTTGTGCGCCGGAAATGGCACACTGCGCCCGCCCGTCTTGGAGGCTGATGGCTGTGGTGTGGAAATGGGGCGCGGTGATGTTGAAGCAGTTGAAGAACAGAAAAGAAACCAAGAAAACGGAAGGCGTGATGCGGCGGTGGTGGTGAGAGCGGGAAAAACAAAACAAAAAAAAAGAAGGAAAAACAACAAGAAACAAAAAAGAAAACAAAAAGTCTATCAATATTAAAATGTAAATGGAAATGGAAATGGACCCAGGCATAACCTCCCTGCACAAATAGCAGAGAGTCCGATGATAATAAAAATGTGCCAGAATGTTAACGTCCCTACAAAACAAACCCAACGATAATATTAATGAAAGAGTGAACCGTATGTAACATTGCAACAGACATAATGAAACCTGATAAATTGTATAAGGGCAGCAGCGTTGACCTTTGGCCCTGTATTCAGAATAAAAAGAGCCAAAGATCGTTACCCCAATGAAAAAGACACTGAAACACGTATGTAACATAGTAGCGATGGCGAGACATTGTAGCATCTGTGACCAGAGAGTTTGCGCTGGACTGCGCGAGTGTTGCGAGCGGTTCTCAGTCAGTCAGTCAGTCAGTCAGTAGTCGTCGCGTGCAGTACGCTAATAGTCGTCATGCAGAGCGGTCGGTCAGTAGTAGCAGCCGAGTGCGGTTGTTGTGATGTAGGCGGTCGGCAACACTGGTCAAGATGGTGAATAAGGTATACTGTTAATTAATATAATCATTAGATAATGAAAAATTGTATTTATTGTAATTATTCTCCAACAAGTTCCCCAATAATAATTTTTATTTCAAAAGCATTTTTCAAACATTTAATTTTTTATTGAACTAAAGAGTTCGTTGCACTTCACATTTCATTCCACTTCTTTGAAGAAAAATGTCACTAAAATCACAAAAAAAAAGAGAGAATATTATTATTTGCAATGCAGTTCCTCCAAGCGCTGCGCAACAACCAGAGCAGAAATGTGACATCCATTTATTCGGAGGTAAGACTTTAATTCTGATTGTTTTGCACAGGGCCAAAGACCGATATTTCGGTTTAATTGAAGTTTCTTGTCACTGAACGGACTTTTTTAAATGTTGTGTGAAGACTTTATATTTGAGTCAGATTGCGAATTTCACATTTTTGTTGCCATTTTCAATACCTCTCATTGTGGGCGAGGTTACAATTAGCGCAATGTCCATTAGCATCCGTAAATAACATTGTCCATTATTTTAAATTTTGCTGGGAGGTTACAACACACACACAAAAGAAAAAAAAACAAAAAAAAAATTGCATTTATATCCGCTCCTCAATTGTAGATACCCCTTACACAGCTGTGTGCAATGAATGAGTGCTGGCTGGTAATTAATTGCACTCCTTGGAGGGAAATGCCATAGGACGTAGTCTTTAAAAAGTGAATGTTTTTCGTTAAGAGACAAAAGTTACTTTAGAAAAACAGTAATAGTGGGGCTTTTGTTGTTGAACAAAATAAGTACAATGAACATACGTTATCAGATTTGCGCAATGCAGCGTCACACCACCTTTTTGATTATAACACAATATACTATACATCGTCCCGAACCGTGACCAGAGTCGCGAGACGAGCAGAGCACGCCGCCGACGCCCGCTCAGTACAACCGTCCACCCGCTACTACTGTCGACCGACTACTACCTCTCCCGACTCGCGCTACAATATATATAACAACTGTTCCTGGCGACCCGGTGCGTGCCACTACTGTCGTCTGGCGCGGTCCAAGCGCCGACTAGCAGCGATAAAGAACTCTCTGGTCAGACAGAGATGCTGTCATGCCTCGCCATCGCTCTGGTAATGAATACATACGTGTTGCAGCGTGCGTACCACCGGAACACGCAGTGGCGGAGCCAAAGACTGTGTTGTCGAGGTCGAGTGCGAGTGGGAAGAGAGGCAGCGTCGGCACGGAGATGCAAGCGAGCGCGAGACGCACGGGGGCTGCGGCGTGGCGCGTTTGCGGTCGGCGCCTTTGGTGGCAACGGCCGGGACAAGCAGCGGTGTATGGTGTGGTGCGGGGCGGACAGGGGCGGCGGTGGACGGGGAGGAGGCGGCGCGACGACGGCATGGGGGCGAAAACGGGACGGGGGACGGGGGACGGCGGATGTTGAGAGGCGTCACGCGCGGACAGGACACAGACACAGAGACACACAGATTGGAAAGGGAGGGTGCGCGGTAGTAGTTGGGAATGTGCGTACCGTGCGGGATGGGAGTGGGCGAGGAACACGGTCGTGGCCCCTGTTTTGGGTGCGTGTGATGACGTCGGTGTGTTGTGGGAAGGGAAGGTGCTGTGGCGGCGGCGCGTAATGGGCGTAGGCCGAAAAGAGAAAGGAACGTGGGCAGTGTGTTGGCAAGCGTCGGTTCGACTGCGACGTTGATGGGCAGGGCAGGGCAAGGTTAATGGTGGTAGGAGTAGGCGTGTGGGCGCAAAAAATCTGCCGCTGCAGGCGGTGCCGTAACCGCCATGGCGGGAAGGAGAGAGGGCCAAAGAAAGAAAGAAAGAAGAAAAAAAAAAAAAAAAAAAAAGGAGGGGGGGGGGGGGGGGCGAAAGTGGAGAGGCGGTGGTGTGAGAAGGGCGGGGGCGGAAGGAAGGCAGGAAGGACAAGAGGCGAGGCGACGGCTTGCTTTGTGTATCGGTCGGTCTCTGGCTATGCTTCGTTTTCTGCAGCAGGGTCGGTGCGCGGCGTGGCTCGCGGCAGTGGGAACGCCTGGTGGCTGGACGGCCAGCAATGCGGTTGGATGGGCGGCCACAGCACCGCACCTGTGCCCGAGGAGGAGACGCTGGCGGCGGGCCCTGAGGTGAGGCCGGCTCGGCTGGGGCTGTGGATGTGTAGGTGTGGCGCCGCTGCTGCAACAACGAGTAAAACGCGAGAAGAAGGGATGGCGGTAGAGAGGAAAAAAAAAAATATAAAAGGTCGTGTTGTGTTGATGCGCAGGCAGACGCGTACAGAGAGACGAGCCCGGTCTGCAGCAGGGTGTGGCCGTGCCGAGTGCAGAGCAGCGGCGGCTCGGTTCGGTTCGGCCCGGCCCGGCGGGCCGCGCTGTTGTCGCGGACGTGAGCGCCCCCTGGCGGGTGGCCGGAGGCGGCGCGGCGTGTTGGACGTGTGGCTGGTGGCAGTGCACAATTTGCGAGTGGCTGGCGGTGTGGTGTGGCGGTTGGCGCGTCGGGCGGCGGAGAGGTATGTGTTGCGGGCGCCCTTTGCTGCGCTGCGTCGTTGCGTGTGCCGTACAGGGCGGGCGCTTGTCGACTGTGTGGCGAATTGGCGTGAAACGGCTGCCGAGAGGTGTGTGGTAGCGAGCCGGTCGGTGGTGTCAGTGCGAAGGGGAATGTGCGTGCGTTTGGCGGTTTCGGTGTGCTTTTTGCGGCGTGAGAGTGGGAATTAGTGGGGCCGGCTGTTGTGTTGGTTCCTTGTGTCTTGTGTCGCGTAGCGTGATGGCAACGTGGAAGGACGCCGGTTTCGTTTCGAGCCTTGCGTGTGGTTGTCGACGTTGACTGGTTGGCGTGTGCCGATGCACGTGCATGTGTGGGTCGCGAGTGCGTTTTTGGCTGGCTGTGTGTGTGTGTGTGTGTGTTTTGGGGGGGGGGAAGGGGGAGGCGGTGGTGAAAGTGCAGTCGTTGCCACGGGCGTCGTCGGGTGGGGCTGGCTGGGGCTGTGCGTCGTGGCGGAAAGGTGGTAGGTTGCGGGAAGCGAGCCCGTCGTTGACGGTGTCGCGTGAGTTGTGAATCGAGTGGGGCGCGGGGCGCGGGACAGGAGCAGCGTGCCGCTGCGTCGTGGTCGTCAGCAGAGGCTGTGCGTGTGCTTGTCCTTTTTGTGGGCGGTTCGTGCGAGGCGTTTTTGTTTTGTGTTGCCCTAGTTGTTAGTTTATTTTGTTTGTGTTTGTTATTTTGAGACGACGACTGGTTGGTGGCGTGCGCGCGAAGTGGCGGTGTGCGCTTCCCGTGTCGTTTGTGTTGTTTGGTTTTTTTGTTTTTGTGTGTTTTTTTTTGCACTGGGCCCCGGTGGGTGGGTGCGTGTGTGTCGATTGCCGGCTGGCGAAAGGTGCGCCATCGGCGGGGTGGGTCGCCGGCACAAGTAGAGGCGGCGGCGTTGTTGCTGTTGTTGTGTGGTGTTTGTTTTGTTCGGCTGTGTCGGCGAGCTGTGTTGCGGTGCGTGTGAATGGTGGTGCAAAAGTGCTGGCGTTGGGGCTGCGACTGCGACGGCGGCGAGCCGCGGGCGCGCCATTGATAGTGATGTTGTGAACAGCGGCTGTGTACGGTAGTGGTGTTGTTGTAGCACGACGTGCATCCGGGCCGGCGCGGAAAGCGCAGTTGCGGGCGGTTGCCCTTCGGTGCCAGCCCATGTCGCGTGAGCGGCGGGTTGCTCTGGTGTCGACACGTGGTGCTCTGGGTTGTTGTGTGGTGCCCTTTGGCCGGTGGGGGTGGTTCGCGTGTGTCTCGTTCGCGCTCGGTGTCTGGTCGTGGTCGTGCTGCTCCCCCGTCTGTCGGCGGTTTCCGACGTCGTCTGTACGTTTTTGTTCGTTTGCGGCGTGCCTGCCGACGTCGTCCCGTCGCGACCTTTCAACCGAAAGTGTGGCGCCCGAAGGTGAACGAACGTAACCCTGACCTCGGCGCTTTACGCTGAGCCGAGCGAACCGAACCTAACCTGTGGTGTGGCGAGGTGAGCTCAGCCTGTGAGCCCCTAACGTCTACGTAAGGTAAGCTGTCCGGCTCACGCCTCACGTTTGAACGCTTTTTTAACCTACGTTTGACGCTTCTTAACCTAGCACTGACCCCTTAACCTAACGTGTAACCTAACCTAACCTAACCTAACCTCTGACGCCTGACGTGTTTGAATGCTTAACCTAAGTTTGACGCTTAACCTAACCCAAGTCCCCTTAACCTAACCCACGTCCACCTAACCTAACCTAACCTAACGTAGACGTGTAAACGTAATGTGTAACGCGTAACGTGTAAGGTCGGCTGTCGTGTGTGCTTGACGGCAGATTGGGTTGGTCTGTAGATTCGGATTGCGGTTTGCCTCGGTCGAGGGGTTGGGTCGGAAGCGGCGAGGGGCGGCGGCGCCTGTTGCGCAGGCGGCGTCCGTTTGCGGCGGGCAATTGTTGAGAAACGGCTGTGAATGTTGGCGGGCGAGAGGAGGAGGACGGCGCGCGATGTGGCCCGACGGCTGCGGGCCGATCGGGAAACGGCGGGAGGGCGACGGAAGGCGATGGGGCGGCGGAGGCGCGTTTGCACGGCCGTCATCGCCGCACGCCTCGGCTTGTGTGGCTGTGGCGCCGGCCGCGCTGGCCGGGCTGCCGCGGCGACGGTGTGGGAGTTTTGCCGAAGGTTTGGCCATTGTGGCGGGTCGTCGGCTGGGGCTGTGGGGGCGGCATTTGGGCGGGGGCGGCGATTCTCGGCGGGCCGACCCAGGCTGTAGCGCGCGGTAGCTGCAGTTTGGCCGTGGTTTGCGGCGCTGCCGTGGCGACTGGTTGGCGACTGTGGTGTGGCTGTGTGTAGCCCCATCCTCGGTGGTTTGAAAGGCGCGGGCGGTTGTGGCGCAGGTTTGGGGCTGCTCCGCACAGGCTGTCGGACGTTGGGCGGTAGCAAGCGCGGGAGGCGCGGCGCGGCGGCGCGCAGAGTGGCGGCCGCTCTCTCGGCCGTCCGCGCCCGCCCGCGACACTGGCTGGGCCTTGTGATTCTCTGCTCTGCTGCTGTGCTGTGCTTGCGTGCCTGCCGTCCCGCTCGCTCTCGCTGTGTGTTACGCGCGTCGTCGAAATGGCAGATCAGGCGGCTACGAACGAGACTGCTGCGGCACCCGCCGCCACCGGCACTACGAAGAAGGCCAAGTCTGCGTCGTCTGCGAAGAAGCCGCGCGCCAAGCCTGCGCACCCGCGCACCTCTGAGATGGTGACGGCCGCCATCAAGAGTCTGAAGGAGCGCGGCGGGTCGTCGCTGCAGGCGATCAAGAAGTACATAGCCGCGCACTACAAGCTGGACGCGGAGAAGCTGGCGCCGTTTATCAAGAAGTACCTCAAGTCGGCCGTCGTGGCGGGCGAGCTGGTGCAGACGAAGGGGAAGGGCGCGTCCGGCTCGTTCAAGCTTGCCGGCGCCGGCGGCGGGGGGGCGGCCGAGGGCGGCAAGGCTCGTGCTGGCGGTGCCAAGAAGAAGCGCGCCGCTCCGGCCAGCAAGGAGAAGAAGGGCGCCCGTGCGGCCGGCGCAAAGAAGGCTGGTGGCGTGAAGGCGGCGACCGGTCGGAAGGCGGGCGCCGCCAAGAAGGCGTCTGCGGCGTCGGCCGCTCCCGCGGGTGCGAAGAAGGCGGCTGCGGCCAAGCCGGCCAAGGCCAAGTCGCCGTCGAAGGCGAAGAAGGCCGCCAAGGTTCCGACGAAGAAGCCGAAGGCGCCGCGCCCGAAGAAGGCGACGACGCCGTCTAAGGCGAAGGCTTCGCCCAAGAAGAAGAAGTAGAGTAGAGGAGAAAGAGATGGGGGAAAGGAAGGGTTTGGCGCTTGACTCCGTCGTCCCCACCCCCCGTCGTCGTCTAGTGGCGCGCAAGAGACGCGCGGCCCAAAAAAAACGGCCCTTCTCAGGGCCATCAAAGCACGTCGGGGAAGGTTTTGATTGTCGTGTTGCGTTTGGTGTGGGTGTCTGTCTGTATGCCCGTGGGGATGCTGTTTGCGTGCCGTGGTGGTTGGATTGCGGGGGTCGGTGGCGGGTGTGGGCGGCGGTAGCGGTAAGCGGTGTTGTTGTTGTTGTTGTTGTTGTTGTTGTCGTGGTTGATTGTCGCCGTGTTTGTGGCGGCGGCCGACGGTTGGTTTTCTGTCACGTTGTTTAGTTTGAATACGTTGGTTGGCTTGCCTGCGTTCGTTCTTCTCGGATGTCTGTCTTGTCGAGTCGTGTCTGGTCTTTGTTTTGTTCCTTTGTGTGTGTGTGTGTTATGTTTTGCAACGGGGGGCACGTTGAGATGCGGAAGGAGTCGGCGGGGATTTCGGTGGCGTGTAGAGCGAGCGAGCGCGTCGGAGTGGAGTGCGGGTTTTTTTTGTTTTCGAAACGAAAGCGGCGGCCGGCCAGCCACCCGTGCGGTGTGACGTCGGCCGTTGGGTATTGTGCGCTTTGAGCGCCGGGGAGGGATGATGTGTGATTGTTGCGCGCTGCTAGCAGGCAGGCAGAGTGAGCGGGTGTGGCGGACGGACGGGAAGTGGTGGTTTTTGTTTTTGGGTTGCGGGGCGAGAGGCAGGCGACCGACAAAGTTTGCTCGCGACGGAGAGATGTTAGTGGCCCTGAAAAGGGCCGTTTTTGTTTGTGCGGTGCGGTGCCGCGGCGCGGTTTAGGCGCGCTCGCCGCGGATGCGGCGCGCGAGCTGGATGTCCTTGGGCATGATGGTGACGCGCTTGGCGTGGATTGCGCACAGGTTGGTGTCTTCGAAGAGGCCGACGAGGTAGGCCTCGCTGGCCTCCTGCAGGGCCATGACTGCGGAGCTCTGGAAGCGCAGGTCGGTCTTGAAGTCCTGGGCGATCTCGCGCACTAGGCGCTGGAATGGCAGCTTGCGGATGAGCAGCTCTGTGCTCTTCTGGTAGCGCCTGATTTCTCGCAGGGCGACGGTGCCCGGCCTGTAGCGGTGGGGCTTCTTGACGCCTCCGGTGGCGGGCGCGCTCTTCCTCGCCGCCTTGGTGGCGAGCTGTTTGCGCGGCGCCTTTCCGCCGGTGGACTTGCGGGCCGTTTGCTTTGTGCGGGCCATGGCGGTAGCGGTAGCGGAGCGGCGTGCGTGGAGGTTAGGTGTGGCGCGGCGTCCGGTGCTGCCTTGACAACGGGCCCGCGCGCCTCCGTGCTGCGCTTATATGCCCTCGGTTGCGCGTGGTGGGGGGAGGGCGGGCCAGAGTCTATATAGGGGGGCGGCGGGCGCGCTGGGCGCAGACCGTAGCCGACTCGCCAGCCGCTGCAGCCGCTGTTTGTGCACGTTTTGCTTTGCCCGAGGAAGGAAGGATGACAGGCCGCGGCAAGGGAGGAAAGGGGCTCGGCAAGGGTGGCGCCAAGCGGCACCGCAAGGTGTTGCGCGACAACATCCAGGGCATCACGAAGCCCGCCATCCGCCGCCTGGCTCGCAGGGGCGGCGTGAAGCGCATCTCTGGTCTGATCTACGAGGAGACCCGCGGGGTGCTGAAGGTGTTCCTGGAGAACGTGATCCGCGACGCGGTGACGTACACTGAGCACGCCAAGCGCAAGACTGTGACGGCCATGGACGTGGTGTACGCCCTGAAGAGGCAGGGGCGCACCCTGTACGGTTTCGGCGGTTAGGCTGCGTCGCAGCGGGCGCTGGCCTTCCCGCGGCCGTGCTTGTGGGTGGGAGAGACTAGAAAACGGCCCTTTTCAGGGCCACCACACTGTTCGGAAGTTGAAAAGTGCGAAAGAGTCTGTGTTGTTGCTGCGTGTGTGCGCTGTGTTGTTTGTTTGTTTCTTTCTTTCTTTCCGTTTGAGCGACGTGATGTGACTGGGAGGGGAGAAGGAAAGGAAACGTGTCATGTGGCTGGCTGTGTGTGGAGCTGCTTCGTTTGTGTGTCTTTGTATCGATCGCGACGGAGATGGCGGGCTGTGTGTTGTTGTGCGAGAGGCGGTGATTATTTGCTTGCGTGGTTTGGCTCTGTGTGTTTGTTTGCGGCGGCGTTGGGGTTTCCGAGGCAAGGCGTGTGGGCATAGGCGGCCGGATCAGCTGTTTCGTTCGTGTCGACGGCCGTTGCGCGCGGGAGTGGAGGGCGGTGTGTCGACACGCCTCCCTTTAACAATGGTCATTATTGCTGCCGTTGTCGGTTTGGAAGGCGACTGCGACCGTGCAAAATGTGTGTGTGTGTGTGTGTGTGTTGGGCCACACGGGCTGTGTGGGCGACAAGATGGCGGACGTGCGCCGGCGGCGGCTGTGCTGTGACAGTGCAAAGTTAAAACAAAACAAGGTGCGGCGAGGACGACTGCAATTTTGCTTTGGACGTAGGTTTGTGTGGTGGCCCTGAAAAGGGCCGATTGTTGTGGGCCGAGCCGGCAAAGCGCGTTGCGTGCAGGGGAGCACGCGGCGCTGCGATTGCCTGGCCTCCTTTAGGCCTTCTTCTCGGTCTTCTTTGGCAGCAGGACGGCCTGGATGTTGGGCAGGACACCACCCTGTGCGATGGTGACGCCCGACAGGAGCTTGTTGAGCTCCTCGTCGTTGCGGATGGCAAGCTGCAGGTGGCGCGGGATGATGCGCGTCTTCTTGTTGTCGCGGGCCGCGTTTCCGGCCAGCTCGAGCACCTCAGCCGCGAGGTACTCCATGACGGCGGCGAGGTAGACGGGCGCCCCGGCGCCGACGCGCTCTGCGTAGTTTCCCTTGCGCAGGAGGCGGTGGATTCTGCCGACCGGGAACTGGAGCCCAGCCCTGCTTGAGCGGGACTTTGACTTGCCCTTGACTTTGCCTCCCTTTCCGCGTCCGGACATGGCGATGGGCTAGCGACGGTGCACACGAAACGGAAACGAAAACGACCGGTGCGAGCGGCAGCGAGTCGAGCAGCGGAGTGCGTGCCGGCGCACTCGCACTCGCACTCGCATTAAAACTCTGGCTACATAAGCCAGGTGTAAAGGCAGTCTAAGCAGCGGAGCTGCTGTTCCTGCGGGGACCTCGTTAGTGGGTGCAGTGGACCTAACAGGGTGAGCTGTCCTCACTGGGCGTCGTTCATTGTGACGCCCTCTGTTTCGACATCGGGCGGCGAGAGATAATTACTCTCGCAGTAGGTCTGGCCAACGAGTCGTTGGCCTGTGGTGGACCTGGCGGCCCAGACCACGAATCAAGCGGCTGCCAGACCGTTCAGCATTGCTGTAGAACTGCCTGGCGATTTGCCGGAAGCGATCCCGCAGGAAGGGGATCCCAGCTTCTTCATGGAGCAGCCTCGTCGGATAGCGAGGTGGCTTGTGGAGCGCAAGTCGCAGCGCCCTGTTTTGCAGTCGTTGGAGCGTCGCAATGTGCGTCGCGGCCGCGTTACCCCACACCACAGCCGCGTATTCCAGGACCGGCCGAACAAGGGACAGGTACATGGTGAGGCCATGGCGTGGAGGGAGAGTCGAGGAAGGGTTGAGCAGTGGGTAAAGCGCACGAAGGCGCCCCACTGCCCGCCCTCGGACGTCACGGATGTGTGGCAGCCACGTCAGGCGTCTGTCCAACGTCACCCCGAGGTAGTTGCCGGTCCGCGACCAGGGGATGGGGCCCCCCATTATCGTGACCGGCGGCAGGTCCGGCGGCAGCCTCTTCCTGCTGAAGATGACAGCCTGACTCTTCGCAGCGTTGAACTTCAAGCGCCATTTCGTGGACCAGGCGCCCAGGACGTCACATCCGAGCTGGAGGCGACGGCGCATCTCGGCCGCGTTCATGCTGCGGGTGAACAACGCCGTGTCGTCGGCATAAAGTGCCAACTCCACGCGTGCCACCCGCGGGGCGTCGGCGGTGTACAGGGAGTACAGCAGGGGGCCGAGGACCGACCCCTGCGGCACCCCCGCTCGAATCTGCCGGTCGGTGGAAGTGCCTCCATCTGCTCGGACGTGAAAAGTGCGTCCCGAGAGATACGAGCGCAGCAGGACTACGTGCGACGTCGGTACCCCGTGCGCAAAAAGTTTGTACACGAGGCCGTCGTGCCACACGCAGTCGAAGGCCTTGGAGACGTCGAGAAGCACCGCCCCTAGGTACTCCCGCGTCTCCAGCGCTCGCATCGCCTGCTCCACGAGGCGCAACAACTGCTGCGTGGTAGAGTGGCCGCACCGGAAACCAAACTGCTCCTCGGGAATGAGTTGCTGTTCCGTCACGTGGCGCAGCAGCCGCTCCGCGTACAACCTCTCAAACACTTTTGAGAGGGACGGGAGCAGACTGATCGGCCGATAGTTCGCGGCCTGACGGGGATCCTTGCCGCTCTTGGGGATGGCGACCACTTCCGCGTGTTTCCACGCGGAAGGGAAGGTCCCAGAGCGGAGGATGCTGTTAAAGATGTCCGCCAGAGATTGGTGTACCTCCGGCGGAAGCATCCGCAACAGGCAGTTGGTGACACCATCCGTGCCACCCGCCTTCTTCGGGTTGAGCCGACGGAGCTGCAGGTCCACTTCCTCAGCTGTGATTGGCTCAATCACGTCGTCTTCCTGTCGCGCAGCGAGAAAAACCGGCAGGCGCTCTGCCACCAGACGGACGTGATCGGGATCGACCACGCCGTCAGCAGGTTGAAAGTTTTCTGCGAACGAGTCCGCGAGGATGCCTGCTTTCGCATCTGGTTCGCAGACAACGTTCGCACCCGCATGGAGAGGCGGGACTCGCTGACGACGCCGAAGGAAACGCTTGGCGGTCCGCCAAGCGCTGCCGTCCGTCGTTGTAAGTGTGGCCACAAGACCTGCCCAGTCCCGATGACGATGGTCGTCGATGGCGGCCCGAATCTCGCGCCGCGCCCTGTTGAGGCGGCGCTTCGTGTCAGGCAGCCGTGTGAGCTGCCACTCCCGAAAGAGGCGATTCTTGGTTGTGATCGCCTCGAGGATGTGTGGCGGGAGTTGGCGCGACATCTCTCGCGGCCGTCCTGGCCGCCTGGGGGTGGCCGCCTCTGCTGCAGCCAGTGTGTGCCGCGTGAAGGAGGCCAACGCTTCGTCAGCCCCTTGCACAGCGGGATCGGGCGCGCCCTCGAGGCGGTCGAGGACCTCGACACGAAAGCGCGCCTCGTCGATGCCTCGGAAGTTGTGGCGGTCGGACGGCATAGATGCACCGATGACGTCCATGTCGAAGACCACCGGGAGGTGATCGGACGACATGGCACATCTAACGGTGGCGGACGTGAAGTGCCCAACACCTTTGAGCACGGCGATGTCGAGCACGTCAGACTGGCCGCGATGGGGGAAGACGGTGTGCTCATAAGGCCCCAGTACTATCGCGCCATGCTGTTGCGTGACGCGAAGGAGGCGGCGGCCGCTGGCGTTGGTGATGCGGGAGTTCCACTGCGGGTGCTTGGCGTTCAAGTCACCCGCAATGAAGACTTTCCCGCGCAGTGCCAGCAGGGCGTCAACGTCAGCCTCCTGAAGCAGCCCTCTCGGCGGCCTGTAGGCCGCAACGAAGGTGATGACCCCCGCCGTCGTGGTGACAGCCACCCCAGTGGCCTCCATTGCAGCGAGGGGCGGAAGCTGGACTTCGTGATGTTTGAGGGACGCCTTGATGTAGATGGCCGTCCCTCCGCCGTGGGTCAGCCTGTCGGTGCGGTAGCACCGATAGTTGGCCACCCGCACGTGTAGTCCCGGCTTCAGGAAGGTCTCGCACACGAGGCAGATGTCAATTGCCTCGTCGCGCAAGAACTCCCTGAATTCCCCTTGTTGGGGGACCAAACTGTTTGCGTTGAAGGCGCAAACGGTGAGGCCATGGATATGGCGATTATCCATGGCGCGGCGGAGTTGCAACGCCGGCCTGAAGGGCCGACGTGACCGCGGTGACGAGCACCGGGAGCTGCTCGAGCAGCTGGCTCAACGACCGCAAGAGCGATCGGAGCTCAGCTGCGTCGGTGGCCATGGGGGCGGTGGGGGCCGCTGGGGCGGCCTCCGCCACTGGGGCGGCCGGTTGCGGCCGCTCCGTACTAGGCGACTGCCGTGGAGCATCGGCAGCCGGTCGCGGCGCAGCACGAGGCGCCGTCCTCTGCGGCGGCAGAGTGTCTTCAGCAGTCCGTCGTGCAGCGGCAGGGGTGGCCCGGCCCGCACGCCGGCGACGCCGGCGCGGGGCGGCAGCCCGCGCGCCCTGCGTGGGCGCGGGAGTTGCCACCCCCACGGGCGAAGCCGTGGACGGCGCGGTCGGTGGCCGCGTCGCACGCTCCACCTGCGCCGAACTTCGGGTGGCGGAAGTTGATGGTCCTCCCTTGGTGGCCTCAGCAAAGCTGGTGGACGGGTGCACCTTACGAGAAGGAGCGGTCCCTCCCCTCGGTTGATTTCGGCCCCTTTTGAAGGCCGAGCAGCCGCGATAGCTGGCAACGTGCGTGCCGCCGCAATTGCAGCACGTCGGTTTGTCTTCCCTGGCAAGCCCGCAAGACTTGCTCTCGTGCCCGCCCGCGCACTTAACGCAGCGGGGCGACATGGAGCAGTAGCGGGAGACATGGTCGAGCCTTTGGCAGGAAAAGCACTGGGCCCTCTTGCCTTTGGCCCGGAGAGGTTCCACTGCGACCTTGACACGGCCAACCCGCTGCACCTGGAAAATCTTCCGATTTTCCAGGTTGTCAACGAGGACAACCTGGTACAGTGGCATGTCGCGATGCGTACGTGGAGACTTCATGAGTCCGGTGGACCGGACGCCGAAGCCCAGGTCCTCGAGCTCCTCGCGAAGGTAGTCCGCACCAAACTTGAGGGGAAGGTGGCGGAATACCACCTTCAGAAGTTTGAGCGGCTCGGAGGGGTGCGTGTAGCACGGGAGGCCATCTTTGCAGATGGCGTCCATCACCGCGCGGTACTCCTCGTTGGTCGACACTGTGACCTTGTAAAGGTCACGGCCAGCGTTCTTGACAGTGGCGGACGTGGCCACCCTGTCCAGTTTTTGCTGGAACTCCTTGTATTCGCCAGCCCACTGGATGACTATAGGCGGCGGCTTCTTTTGGGCCGGCGCCGGAGGCGCGGCGCCATCCTCCATCGCATCGTCGCTGACGCCCGCAAACGTGTTGGCGGTCGGCAGCGGGGTCGGTAGCTGCAGTGCAGCGGCCCTGGCAGTGTGCCGCCGGGGCGGGGCGACAAAACCATCCTCGTCCGGCTGTCGGGAAGCAGCAGGTGAACGAGTGGGCCGCCGCGTGGTCTTCGTCGATTTCTGCGCGGCGGTGCTCCGGGAGGAGCCCGCGAGAGTCAGCCCAGACTCGGTGGTGGAGGTGCGGGAGGCCCTGGTGGCCTTCTTCCGCGGCCTCGCTCCTTCAGATGTCTGAGAGGGAGTGTCAGAGTCGTCATGCGTCACAGCCCGGCGCTTTCTGGGCGCGCGGGGAGCGTCAAGGTCGGTGTCACGGCGCTCCGACTCGGCAATCGCCTCAGCCAGATTTGCGTCGGGCAGGTCCATGTCCTCCATCTCGGTAGCTGCAGCTAGCGCAGCCACGGGCTCTTCTCGTGTCTCCGGGGCCAGGGGGGCAACCGGGGGCACATCGACCTCTTCAGTGGTCGAGGCCAGCGGCGCAACTCCCGCCGAGGCCGCCACCGCCGGGACCGCAAAATCGTGCGATGCGACCGGCGGGGCTCTCGGTGGCACACCCGACACATGCTGCCTCGTGTGCGGTAGAACGGCAGCCTTCTGAATGTTGCAGAAGGCGAGTATAGCCGCCTCGTCGTCCTCTCGACCAGGGTAGGCGCCCCCGTGGGCGAGTTTGTTCATTAGAATGAACACTCGATCACGAGGGTGCACGTCAAAATCCGATGAGTCAAACCCGTCAGCGTCAGTTGTCGAAAGCCGGTTCGTCATAAGTGGGGGGCCGGATGGGGCCGCCACCGGGATCAACTCAGTCGCCTGAGCTGGCCCCGACGGACGGCGATCCGCCACACCCTTCGCAAGTAAAGCATCCTCTCTCATCGACATCTCGAACCGCAATGCGTGCGTGCGTCGCGTGCGTGCGTGCCGGCGCAGCCGGGGTGGGGGTGCTTTATGGGCTCGGGTGCGGCGGCCGGTTGCGCGCGCGCCCCATTGGTCGGCGGCCGCAACAGGGCGAGCTGGTAAAGGTGCGGCGGCGGCTGGCGGCGGGTGCCACTGTGTGGGGAGACGCTGACTAGAGCGGAGCGCTTGCTACTGGTGTTGCTGCTGCCGTACGTTGGTTCGAGATGCCGCCCAAGACTAGCGGGAAGGCCGCCAAGAAGGCTGGCAAGGCGCAGAAGAACATTTCGAAGGGCGACAAGAAGAAGAAGCGCAAGAGGAAGGAGAGCTATGCCATCTACATCTACAAGGTGCTGAAGCAGGTGCACCCTGACACGGGCATCTCGTCGAAGGCGATGAGCATCATGAACAGCTTCGTGAACGACATTTTCGAGCGCATTGCGGCCGAGGCTTCTCGCCTGGCGCACTACAACAAGCGCTCGACCATCACGTCCCGCGAGATCCAGACCGCTGTGCGGCTGTTGCTGCCTGGCGAGCTGGCCAAGCACGCCGTGAGCGAGGGCACGAAGGCGGTGACCAAGTACACGAGCTCCAAGTAAGGAGGTGGCTCTGGAATGGAAGGAAGGATGGAGAAGGCTCCTCCGTTGCGAGAGCGGCAAAACGGCCCTTTTCAGGGCCACCAACTTGCCTTTTGCGGGAAGGGCGGAATTGTTGTTGTTGTTTGTGTGGACGGCTGTGATGTATGTGTGCATTTTGATTGTGGGTGGGGGGGCGCGTCAAAGCGTGTTGCGCGGGGTACGGCCACGAGGTTGGTCGCCGTGGCGTGGAATGGTGGCACGCCTCGTTGGCGTGGTTTTTGACCCATTGGTGTTGTTGGGGTGTGTGTGTTACCCGTCTGCGAGGGGGGACAGTGCGATCGGCGACTTTTGTGTCACCGTAACGACGGCCGTTTGCGGGTTTGTTTTTTTTGCACATCATACATGGCGAGGGTGAAATGTGAAGTGTTTTTGTTTGGTTTTTTTTGCCGCCCACTATTCCCTTTGCTGTACGCCGAGTTTGACAATGGTGCGACGTAACTGCAGCGTGGAGGTGTGTGAGTGACGTTGAAATGAACGTGCCATTAAGACGCATTGTTGTTGTATTGTACTGTACGTGTACGGCGACACGCACGATGATGTACCATTCGACTCTGATGTTTGATAGCCGTGTCTGACTGATTGCGTACGACGCACGCACACCGATGTCGTCATTCAAGATGCACGCTAGACGACGACGGCGGCGGCGGCGGTCGTTTGTTTGGCGAATGTCTGTACACGTGTTTGTCTGTGTCCATCCGGTATGTATTTGTTTGTTTGAAAGTGTTTTGTGTGTCGGTGACGTGGTCCGATCCGTCGCCCCCTGAGTAACTGTCGATCGGCGCGATAGACCGGCGTCACGCAACTGAACCCGAAGTCTTGGGCACACCCGTCATACTGTTGTACACCGTCGCGCTGAGAACGGTAACGAAAGGTTGACTTTGATCGGTCGGAATGTCTGGGCAGAACGTGAGGAATGAGGCAAGAGTGCAAGGAGGGGGGGCAAAAGAGAGAGGAAGGGAAAAAGGGGAGAAACGCATTCGTAGAGCAACGGAACGTTCCCGTGTCGGAGGCGTATTGGAGCCGCACTGAAATGCGTTTAACGGCGGCGCGGCTGCAAGTGTCTGCCGTGGTGAACGTTACCTTTGACGGCTGCATTGGGCTTTGCCTTTGCTTTTGCTTTCGCTTTCGCTTTCGCGTTCGCTTTCGCTTTCCCGGATGTACGTAACGTTTGTTGATATGGTTCTGAGGAAGAGTGTATGACAGTGCCGTGCCGTCCATGTTCGTGTGCCCTCCCATTGTGTGTATGCTATTGTCTGTGTACTTGAATGATGTATGTAGGTGTTAGTGGACATGTTTTACCAGTGGGGGGAAATGGATCGTCGATAGTTGCCGTCACTCTGTCACGGTCGAGATGACGCACCCTCCGTACAGAAAGGTGTCGAGAAAGTGAGTGTGTGTGTGTGTGTGTGTGTGTGTGTGTGTGTGCGTGCGTCCGTGAATTGGCAGTGTTTGGAGGTGGGCGTGCCCTGGATGTGGCTGTTCGTTAGGCGGTAGTGTTGTGTGGACAGGGGAGGGGCATGCGTAACGCTGCTGGCATGGCATTTCGGGAGATGGGAGGGGGCAAACGAGGAAACGAGGAGCGGCGGCCAAAGACGGGACGGGGAGGGGCGCGGGGTGTGGGTGGCTTGCGCCTGTGCTCGGCGTTGTGGTTTGTGCAAAAGAGGAGGAGAAAAACAATGTGAGTTGCCAGGGAGGGGAGCGGTGTTGTGTTGTGGTTGTCGTGGTGTAGCCGCAGACGCGGCTGTCAGTGAACGTGGCGAGACGGACGGATGCGCGGAGGGGCGGGGGCGGCGCATTTCGCCGGTGCCGTGCCGTGCCGTGCCGTGCCATGCCGTGCCATGCCTGAAAGCCGCGTGGTCGCTGTGTTGTTGGTGGCGTGGGGGCGAGGAGAGTACCGTACGGGTGTGCTTGTGCGCCGGAAATGGCACACTGCGCCCGCCCGTCTTGGAGGCTGATGGCTGTGGTGTGGAAATGGGGCGCGGTGATGTTGAAGCAGTTGAAGAACAGAAAAGAAACCAAGAAAACGGAAGGCGTGATGCGGCGGTGGTGGTGAGAGCGGGAAAAACAAAACAAAAAAAAAGAAGGAAAAACAACAAGAAACAAAAAAGAAAACAAAAAGTCTATCAATATTAAAATGTAAATGGAAATGGAAATGGACCCAGGCATAACCTCCCTGCACAAATAGCAGAGAGTCCGATGATAATAAAAATGTGCCAGAATGTTAACGTCCCTACAAAACAAACCCAACGATAATATTAATGAAAGAGTGAACCGTATGTAACATTGCAACAGACATAATGAAACCTGATAAATTGTATAAGGGCAGCAGCGTTGACCTTTGGCCCTGTATTCAGAATAAAAAGAGCCAAAGATCGTTACCCCAATGAAAAAGACACTGAAACACGTATGTAACATAGTAGCGATGGCGAGACATTGTAGCATCTGTGACCAGAGAGTTTGCGCTGGACTGCGCGAGTGTTGCGAGCGGTTCTCAGTCAGTCAGTCAGTCAGTCAGTAGTCGTCGCGTGCAGTACGCTAATAGTCGTCATGCAGAGCGGTCGGTCAGTAGTAGCAGCCGAGTGCGGTTGTTGTGATGTAGGCGGTCGGCAACACTGGTCAAGATGGTGAATAAGGTATACTGTTAATTAATATAATCATTAGATAATGAAAAATTGTATTTATTGTAATTATTCTCCAACAAGTTCCCCAATAATAATTTTTATTTCAAAAGCATTTTTCAAACATTTAATTTTTTATTGAACTAAAGAGTTCGTTGCACTTCACATTTCATTCCACTTCTTTGAAGAAAAATGTCACTAAAATCACAAAAAAAAAGAGAGAATATTATTATTTGCAATGCAGTTCCTCCAAGCGCTGCGCAACAACCAGAGCAGAAATGTGACATCCATTTATTCGGAGGTAAGACTTTAATTCTGATTGTTTTGCACAGGGCCAAAGACCGATATTTCGGTTTAATTGAAGTTTCTTGTCACTGAACGGACTTTTTTAAATGTTGTGTGAAGACTTTATATTTGAGTCAGATTGCGAATTTCACATTTTTGTTGCCATTTTCAATACCTCTCATTGTGGGCGAGGTTACAATTAGCGCAATGTCCATTAGCATCCGTAAATAACATTGTCCATTATTTTAAATTTTGCTGGGAGGTTACAACACACACACAAAAGAAAAAAAAACAAAAAAAAAATTGCATTTATATCCGCTCCTCAATTGTAGATACCCCTTACACAGCTGTGTGCAATGAATGAGTGCTGGCTGGTAATTAATTGCACTCCTTGGAGGGAAATGCCATAGGACGTAGTCTTTAAAAAGTGAATGTTTTTCGTTAAGAGACAAAAGTTACTTTAGAAAAACAGTAATAGTGGGGCTTTTGTTGTTGAACAAAATAAGTACAATGAACATACGTTATCAGATTTGCGCAATGCAGCGTCACACCACCTTTTTGATTATAACACAATATACTATACATCGTCCCGAACCGTGACCAGAGTCGCGAGACGAGCAGAGCACGCCGCCGACGCCCGCTCAGTACAACCGTCCACCCGCTACTACTGTCGACCGACTACTACCTCTCCCGACTCGCGCTACAATATATATAACAACTGTTCCTGGCGACCCGGTGCGTGCCACTACTGTCGTCTGGCGCGGTCCAAGCGCCGACTAGCAGCGATAAAGAACTCTCTGGTCAGACAGAGATGCTGTCATGCCTCGCCATCGCTCTGGTAATGAATACATACGTGTTGCAGCGTGCGTACCACCGGAACACGCAGTGGCGGAGCCAAAGACTGTGTTGTCGAGGTCGAGTGCGAGTGGGAAGAGAGGCAGCGTCGGCACGGAGATGCAAGCGAGCGCGAGACGCACGGGGGCTGCGGCGTGGCGCGTTTGCGGTCGGCGCCTTTGGTGGCAACGGCCGGGACAAGCAGCGGTGTATGGTGTGGTGCGGGGCGGACAGGGGCGGCGGTGGACGGGGAGGAGGCGGCGCGACGACGGCATGGGGGCGAAAACGGGACGGGGGACGGGGGACGGCGGATGTTGAGAGGCGTCACGCGCGGACAGGACACAGACACAGAGACACACAGATTGGAAAGGGAGGGTGCGCGGTAGTAGTTGGGAATGTGCGTACCGTGCGGGATGGGAGTGGGCGAGGAACACGGTCGTGGCCCCTGTTTTGGGTGCGTGTGATGACGTCGGTGTGTTGTGGGAAGGGAAGGTGCTGTGGCGGCGGCGCGTAATGGGCGTAGGCCGAAAAGAGAAAGGAACGTGGGCAGTGTGTTGGCAAGCGTCGGTTCGACTGCGACGTTGATGGGCAGGGCAGGGCAAGGTTAATGGTGGTAGGAGTAGGCGTGTGGGCGCAAAAAATCTGCCGCTGCAGGCGGTGCCGTAACCGCCATGGCGGGAAGGAGAGAGGGCCAAAGAAAGAAAGAAAGAAGAAAAAAAAAAAAAAAAAAAAGGAGGGGGGGGGGGGGGCGAAAGTGGAGAGGCGGTGGTGTGAGAAGGGCGGGGGCGGAAGGAAGGCAGGAAGGACAAGAGGCGAGGCGACGGCTTGCTTTGTGTATCGGTCGGTCTCTGGCTATGCTTCGTTTTCTGCAGCAGGGTCGGTGCGCGGCGTGGCTCGCGGCAGTGGGAACGCCTGGTGGCTGGACGGCCAGCAATGCGGTTGGATGGGCGGCCACAGCACCGCACCTGTGCCCGAGGAGGAGACGCTGGCGGCGGGCCCTGAGGTGAGGCCGGCTCGGCTGGGGCTGTGGATGTGTAGGTGTGGCGCCGCTGCTGCAACAACGAGTAAAACGCGAGAAGAAGGGATGGCGGTAGAGAGGAAAAAAAAAAATATAAAAGGTCGTGTTGTGTTGATGCGCAGGCAGACGCGTACAGAGAGACGAGCCCGGTCTGCAGCAGGGTGTGGCCGTGCCGAGTGCAGAGCAGCGGCGGCTCGGTTCGGTTCGGCCCGGCCCGGCGGGCCGCGCTGTTGTCGCGGACGTGAGCGCCCCCTGGCGGGTGGCCGGAGGCGGCGCGGCGTGTTGGACGTGTGGCTGGTGGCAGTGCACAATTTGCGAGTGGCTGGCGGTGTGGTGTGGCGGTTGGCGCGTCGGGCGGCGGAGAGGTATGTGTTGCGGGCGCCCTTTGCTGCGCTGCGTCGTTGCGTGTGCCGTACAGGGCGGGCGCTTGTCGACTGTGTGGCGAATTGGCGTGAAACGGCTGCCGAGAGGTGTGTGGTAGCGAGCCGGTCGGTGGTGTCAGTGCGAAGGGGAATGTGCGTGCGTTTGGCGGTTTCGGTGTGCTTTTTGCGGCGTGAGAGTGGGAATTAGTGGGGCCGGCTGTTGTGTTGGTTCCTTGTGTCTTGTGTCGCGTAGCGTGATGGCAACGTGGAAGGACGCCGGTTTCGTTTCGAGCCTTGCGTGTGGTTGTCGACGTTGACTGGTTGGCGTGTGCCGATGCACGTGCATGTGTGGGTCGCGAGTGCGTTTTTGGCTGGCTGTGTGTGTGTGTGTGTGTGTTTTGGGGGGGGGGAAGGGGGAGGCGGTGGTGAAAGTGCAGTCGTTGCCACGGGCGTCGTCGGGTGGGGCTGGCTGGGGCTGTGCGTCGTGGCGGAAAGGTGGTAGGTTGCGGGAAGCGAGCCCGTCGTTGACGGTGTCGCGTGAGTTGTGAATCGAGTGGGGCGCGGGGCGCGGGACAGGAGCAGCGTGCCGCTGCGTCGTGGTCGTCAGCAGAGGCTGTGCGTGTGCTTGTCCTTTTTGTGGGCGGTTCGTGCGAGGCGTTTTTGTTTTGTGTTGCCCTAGTTGTTAGTTTATTTTGTTTGTGTTTGTTATTTTGAGACGACGACTGGTTGGTGGCGTGCGCGCGAAGTGGCGGTGTGCGCTTCCCGTGTCGTTTGTGTTGTTTGGTTTTTTTGTTTTTGTGTGTTTTTTTTTGCACTGGGCCCCGGTGGGTGGGTGCGTGTGTGTCGATTGCCGGCTGGCGAAAGGTGCGCCATCGGCGGGGTGGGTCGCCGGCACAAGTAGAGGCGGCGGCGTTGTTGCTGTTGTTGTGTGGTGTTTGTTTTGTTCGGCTGTGTCGGCGAGCTGTGTTGCGGTGCGTGTGAATGGTGGTGCAAAAGTGCTGGCGTTGGGGCTGCGACTGCGACGGCGGCGAGCCGCGGGCGCGCCATTGATAGTGATGTTGTGAACAGCGGCTGTGTACGGTAGTGGTGTTGTTGTAGCACGACGTGCATCCGGGCCGGCGCGGAAAGCGCAGTTGCGGGCGGTTGCCCTTCGGTGCCAGCCCATGTCGCGTGAGCGGCGGGTTGCTCTGGTGTCGACACGTGGTGCTCTGGGTTGTTGTGTGGTGCCCTTTGGCCGGTGGGGGTGGTTCGCGTGTGTCTCGTTCGCGCTCGGTGTCTGGTCGTGGTCGTGCTGCTCCCCCGTCTGTCGGCGGTTTCCGACGTCGTCTGTACGTTTTTGTTCGTTTGCGGCGTGCCTGCCGACGTCGTCCCGTCGCGACCTTTCAACCGAAAGTGTGGCGCCCGAAGGTGAACGAACGTAACCCTGACCTCGGCGCTTTACGCTGAGCCGAGCGAACCGAACCTAACCTGTGGTGTGGCGAGGTGAGCTCAGCCTGTGAGCCCCTAACGTCTACGTAAGGTAAGCTGTCCGGCTCACGCCTCACGTTTGAACGCTTTTTTAACCTACGTTTGACGCTTCTTAACCTAGCACTGACCCCTTAACCTAACGTGTAACCTAACCTAACCTAACCTAACCTCTGACGCCTGACGTGTTTGAATGCTTAATCTAAGTTTGACGCTTAACCTAACCCAAGTCCCCTTAACCTAACCCACGTCCACCTAACCTAACCTAACCTAACGTAGACGTGTAAACGTAATGTGTAACGCGTAACGTGTAAGGTCGGCTGTCGTGTGTGCTTGACGGCAGATTGGGTTGGTCTGTAGATTCGGATTGCGGTTTGCCTCGGTCGAGGGGTTGGGTCGGAAGCGGCGAGGGGCGGCGGCGCCTGTTGCGCAGGCGGCGTCCGTTTGCGGCGGGCAATTGTTGAGAAACGGCTGTGAATGTTGGCGGGCGAGAGGAGGAGGACGGCGCGCGATGTGGCCCGACGGCTGCGGGCCGATCGGGAAACGGCGGGAGGGCGACGGAAGGCGATGGGGCGGCGGAGGCGCGTTTGCACGGCCGTCATCGCCGCACGCCTCGGCTTGTGTGGCTGTGGCGCCGGCCGCGCTGGCCGGGCTGCCGCGGCGACGGTGTGGGAGTTTTGCCGAAGGTTTGGCCATTGTGGCGGGTCGTCGGCTGGGGCTGTGGGGGCGGCATTTGGGCGGGGGCGGCGATTCTCGGCGGGCCGACCCAGGCTGTAGCGCGCGGTAGCTGCAGTTTGGCCGTGGTTTGCGGCGCTGCCGTGGCGACTGGTTGGCGACTGTGGTGTGGCTGTGTGTAGCCCCATCCTCGGTGGTTTGAAAGGCGCGGGCGGTTGTGGCGCAGGTTTGGGGCTGCTCCGCACAGGCTGTCGGACGTTGGGCGGTAGCAAGCGCGGGAGGCGCGGCGCGGCGGCACGCAGAGTGGCGGCCGCTCTCTCGGCCGTCCGCGCCCGCCCGCGACACTGGCTGGGCCTTGTGATTCTCTGCTCTGCTGCTGTGCTGTGCTTGCGTGCCTGCCGTCCCGCTCGCTCTCGCTGTGTGTTACGCGCGTCGTCGAAATGGCAGATCAGGCGGCTACGAACGAGACTGCTGCGGCACCCGCCGCCACCGGCACTACGAAGAAGGCCAAGTCTGCGTCGTCTGCGAAGAAGCCGCGCGCCAAGCCTGCGCACCCGCGCACCTCTGAGATGGTGACGGCCGCCATCAAGAGTCTGAAGGAGCGCGGCGGGTCGTCGCTGCAGGCGATCAAGAAGTACATAGCCGCGCACTACAAGCTGGACGCGGAGAAGCTGGCGCCGTTTATCAAGAAGTACCTCAAGTCGGCCGTCGTGGCGGGCGAGCTGGTGCAGACGAAGGGGAAGGGCGCGTCCGGCTCGTTCAAGCTTGCCGGCGCCGGCGGCGGGGGGGCGGCCGAGGGCGGCAAGGCTCGTGCTGGCGGTGCCAAGAAGAAGCGCGCCGCTCCGGCCAGCAAGGAGAAGAAGGGCGCCCGTGCGGCCGGCGCAAAGAAGGCTGGTGGCGTGAAGGCGGCGACCGGTCGGAAGGCGGGCGCCGCCAAGAAGGCGTCTGCGGCGTCGGCCGCTCCCGCGGGTGCGAAGAAGGCGGCTGCGGCCAAGCCGGCCAAGGCCAAGTCGCCGTCGAAGGCGAAGAAGGCCGCCAAGGTTCCGACGAAGAAGCCGAAGGCGCCGCGCCCGAAGAAGGCGACGACGCCGTCTAAGGCGAAGGCTTCGCCCAAGAAGAAGAAGTAGAGTAGAGGAGAAAGAGATGGGGGAAAGGAAGGGTTTGGCGCTTGACTCCGTCGTCCCCACCCCCCGTCGTCGTCTAGTGGCGCGCAAGAGACGCGCGGCCCAAAAAAAACGGCCCTTCTCAGGGCCATCAAAGCACGTCGGGGAAGGTTTTGATTGTCGTGTTGCGTTTGGTGTGGGTGTCTGTCTGTATGCCCGTGGGGATGCTGTTTGCGTGCCGTGGTGGTTGGATTGCGGGGGTCGGTGGCGGGTGTGGGCGGCGGTAGCGGTAAGCGGTGTTGTTGTTGTTGTTGTTGTTGTTGTTGTCGTGGTTGATTGTCGCCGTGTTTGTGGCGGCGGCCGACGGTTGGTTTTCTGTCACGTTGTTTAGTTTGAATACGTTGGTTGGCTTGCCTGCGTTCGTTCTTCTCGGATGTCTGTCTTGTCGAGTCGTGTCTGGTCTTTGTTTTGTTCCTTTGTGTGTGTGTGTGTTATGTTTTGCAACGGGGGGCACGTTGAGATGCGGAAGGAGTCGGCGGGGATTTCGGTGGCGTGTAGAGCGAGCGAGCGCGTCGGAGTGGAGTGCGGGTTTTTTTTGTTTTCGAAACGAAAGCGGCGGCCGGCCAGCCACCCGTGCGGTGTGACGTCGGCCGTTGGGTATTGTGCGCTTTGAGCGCCGGGGAGGGATGATGTGTGATTGTTGCGCGCTGCTAGCAGGCAGGCAGAGTGAGCGGGTGTGGCGGACGGACGGGAAGTGGTGGTTTTTGTTTTTGGGTTGCGGGGCGAGAGGCAGGCGACCGACAAAGTTTGCTCGCGACGGAGAGATGTTAGTGGCCCTGAAAAGGGCCGTTTTTGTTTGTGCGGTGCGGTGCCGCGGCGCGGTTTAGGCGCGCTCGCCGCGGATGCGGCGCGCGAGCTGGATGTCCTTGGGCATGATGGTGACGCGCTTGGCGTGGATTGCGCACAGGTTGGTGTCTTCGAAGAGGCCGACGAGGTAGGCCTCGCTGGCCTCCTGCAGGGCCATGACTGCGGAGCTCTGGAAGCGCAGGTCGGTCTTGAAGTCCTGGGCGATCTCGCGCACTAGGCGCTGGAATGGCAGCTTGCGGATGAGCAGCTCTGTGCTCTTCTGGTAGCGCCTGATTTCTCGCAGGGCGACGGTGCCCGGCCTGTAGCGGTGGGGCTTCTTGACGCCTCCGGTGGCGGGCGCGCTCTTCCTCGCCGCCTTGGTGGCGAGCTGTTTGCGCGGCGCCTTTCCGCCGGTGGACTTGCGGGCCGTTTGCTTTGTGCGGGCCATGGCGGTAGCGGTAGCGGAGCGGCGTGCGTGGAGGTTAGGTGTGGCGCGGCGTCCGGTGCTGCCTTGACAACGGGCCCGCGCGCCTCCGTGCTGCGCTTATATGCCCTCGGTTGCGCGTGGTGGGGGGAGGGCGGGCCAGAGTCTATATAGGGGGGCGGCGGGCGCGCTGGGCGCAGACCGTAGCCGACTCGCCAGCCGCTGCAGCCGCTGTTTGTGCACGTTTTGCTTTGCCCGAGGAAGGAAGGATGACAGGCCGCGGCAAGGGAGGAAAGGGGCTCGGCAAGGGTGGCGCCAAGCGGCACCGCAAGGTGTTGCGCGACAACATCCAGGGCATCACGAAGCCCGCCATCCGCCGCCTGGCTCGCAGGGGCGGCGTGAAGCGCATCTCTGGTCTGATCTACGAGGAGACCCGCGGGGTGCTGAAGGTGTTCCTGGAGAACGTGATCCGCGACGCGGTGACGTACACTGAGCACGCCAAGCGCAAGACTGTGACGGCCATGGACGTGGTGTACGCCCTGAAGAGGCAGGGGCGCACCCTGTACGGTTTCGGCGGTTAGGCTGCGTCGCAGCGGGCGCTGGCCTTCCCGCGGCCGTGCTTGTGGGTGGGAGAGACTAGAAAACGGCCCTTTTCAGGGCCACCACACTGTTCGGAAGTTGAAAAGTGCGAAAGAGTCTGTGTTGTTGCTGCGTGTGTGCGCTGTGTTGTTTGTTTGTTTCTTTCTTTCTTTCCGTTTGAGCGACGTGATGTGACTGGGAGGGGAGAAGGAAAGGAAACGTGTCATGTGGCTGGCTGTGTGTGGAGCTGCTTCGTTTGTGTGTCTTTGTATCGATCGCGACGGAGATGGCGGGCTGTGTGTTGTTGTGCGAGAGGCGGTGATTATTTGCTTGCGTGGTTTGGCTCTGTGTGTTTGTTTGCGGCGGCGTTGGGGTTTCCGAGGCAAGGCGTGTGGGCATAGGCGGCCGGATCAGCTGTTTCGTTCGTGTCGACGGCCGTTGCGCGCGGGAGTGGAGGGCGGTGTGTCGACACGCCTCCCTTTAACAATGGTCATTATTGCTGCCGTTGTCGGTTTGGAAGGCGACTGCGACCGTGCAAAATGTGTGTGTGTGTGTGTGTGTGTTGGGCCACACGGGCTGTGTGGGCGACAAGATGGCGGACGTGCGCCGGCGGCGGCTGTGCTGTGACAGTGCAAAGTTAAAACAAAACAAGGTGCGGCGAGGACGACTGCAATTTTGCTTTGGACGTAGGTTTGTGTGGTGGCCCTGAAAAGGGCCGATTGTTGTGGGCCGAGCCGGCAAAGCGCGTTGCGTGCAGGGGAGCACGCGGCGCTGCGATTGCCTGGCCTCCTTTAGGCCTTCTTCTCGGTCTTCTTTGGCAGCAGGACGGCCTGGATGTTGGGCAGGACACCACCCTGTGCGATGGTGACGCCCGACAGGAGCTTGTTGAGCTCCTCGTCGTTGCGGATGGCAAGCTGCAGGTGGCGCGGGATGATGCGCGTCTTCTTGTTGTCGCGGGCCGCGTTTCCGGCCAGCTCGAGCACCTCAGCCGCGAGGTACTCCATGACGGCGGCGAGGTAGACGGGCGCCCCGGCGCCGACGCGCTCTGCGTAGTTTCCCTTGCGCAGGAGGCGGTGGATTCTGCCGACCGGGAACTGGAGCCCAGCCCTGCTTGAGCGGGACTTTGACTTGCCCTTGACTTTGCCTCCCTTTCCGCGTCCGGACATGGCGATGGGCTAGCGACGGTGCACACGAAACGGAAACGAAAACGACCGGTGCGAGCGGCAGCGAGTCGAGCAGCGGAGTGCGTGCCGGCGCAGCCGGGGTGGGGGTGCTTTATGGGCTCGGGTGCGGCGGCCGGTTGCGCGCGCGCCCCATTGGTCGGCGGCCGCAACAGGGCGAGCTGGTAAAGGTGCGGCGGCGGCTGGCGGCGGGTGCCACTGTGTGGGGAGACGCTGACTAGAGCGGAGCGCTTGCTACTGGTGTTGCTGCTGCCGTACGTTGGTTCGAGATGCCGCCCAAGACTAGCGGGAAGGCCGCCAAGAAGGCTGGCAAGGCGCAGAAGAACATTTCGAAGGGCGACAAGAAGAAGAAGCGCAAGAGGAAGGAGAGCTATGCCATCTACATCTACAAGGTGCTGAAGCAGGTGCACCCTGACACGGGCATCTCGTCGAAGGCGATGAGCATCATGAACAGCTTCGTGAACGACATTTTCGAGCGCATTGCGGCCGAGGCTTCTCGCCTGGCGCACTACAACAAGCGCTCGACCATCACGTCCCGCGAGATCCAGACCGCTGTGCGGCTGTTGCTGCCTGGCGAGCTGGCCAAGCACGCCGTGAGCGAGGGCACGAAGGCGGTGACCAAGTACACGAGCTCCAAGTAAGGAGGTGGCTCTGGAATGGAAGGAAGGATGGAGAAGGCTCCTCCGTTGCGAGAGCGGCAAAACGGCCCTTTTCAGGGCCACCAACTTGCCTTTTGCGGGAAGGGCGGAATTGTTGTTGTTGTTTGTGTGGACGGCTGTGATGTATGTGTGCATTTTGATTGTGGGTGGGGGGGCGCGTCAAAGCGTGTTGCGCGGGGTACGGCCACGAGGTTGGTCGCCGTGGCGTGGAATGGTGGCACGCCTCGTTGGCGTGGTTTTTGACCCATTGGTGTTGTTGGGGTGTGTGTGTTACCCGTCTGCGAGGGGGGACAGTGCGATCGGCGACTTTTGTGTCACCGTAACGACGGCCGTTTGCGGGTTTGTTTTTTTTGCACATCATACATGGCGAGGGTGAAATGTGAAGTGTTTTTGTTTGGTTTTTTTTGCCGCCCACTATTCCCTTTGCTGTACGCCGAGTTTGACAATGGTGCGACGTAACTGCAGCGTGGAGGTGTGTGAGTGACGTTGAAATGAACGTGCCATTAAGACGCATTGTTGTTGTATTGTACTGTACGTGTACGGCGACACGCACGATGATGTACCATTCGACTCTGATGTTTGATAGCCGTGTCTGACTGATTGCGTACGACGCACGCACACCGATGTCGTCATTCAAGATGCACGCTAGACGACGACGGCGGCGGCGGCGGTCGTTTGTTTGGCGAATGTCTGTACACGTGTTTGTCTGTGTCCATCCGGTATGTATTTGTTTGTTTGAAAGTGTTTTGTGTGTCGGTGACGTGGTCCGATCCGTCGCCCCCTGAGTAACTGTCGATCGGCGCGATAGACCGGCGTCACGCAACTGAACCCGAAGTCTTGGGCACACCCGTCATACTGTTGTACACCGTCGCGCTGAGAACGGTAACGAAAGGTTGACTTTGATCGGTCGGAATGTCTGGGCAGAACGTGAGGAATGAGGCAAGAGTGCAAGGAGGGGGGGCAAAAGAGAGAGGAAGGGAAAAAGGGGAGAAACGCATTCGTAGAGCAACGGAACGTTCCCGTGTCGGAGGCGTATTGGAGCCGCACTGAAATGCGTTTAACGGCGGCGCGGCTGCAAGTGTCTGCCGTGGTGAACGTTACCTTTGACGGCTGCATTGGGCTTTGCCTTTGCTTTTGCTTTCGCTTTCGCTTTCGCGTTCGCTTTCGCTTTCCCGGATGTACGTAACGTTTGTTGATATGGTTCTGAGGAAGAGTGTATGACAGTGCCGTGCCGTCCATGTTCGTGTGCCCTCCCATTGTGTGTATGCTATTGTCTGTGTACTTGAATGATGTATGTAGGTGTTAGTGGACATGTTTTACCAGTGGGGGGAAATGGATCGTCGATAGTTGCCGTCACTCTGTCACGGTCGAGATGACGCACCCTCCGTACAGAAAGGTGTCGAGAAAGTGAGTGTGTGTGTGTGTGTGTGTGTGTGTGTGTGTGTGCGTGCGTCCGTGAATTGGCAGTGTTTGGAGGTGGGCGTGCCCTGGATGTGGCTGTTCGTTAGGCGGTAGTGTTGTGTGGACAGGGGAGGGGCATGCGTAACGCTGCTGGCATGGCATTTCGGGAGATGGGAGGGGGCAAACGAGGAAACGAGGAGCGGCGGCCAAAGACGGGACGGGGAGGGGCGCGGGGTGTGGGTGGCTTGCGCCTGTGCTCGGCGTTGTGGTTTGTGCAAAAGAGGAGGAGAAAAACAATGTGAGTTGCCAGGGAGGGGAGCGGTGTTGTGTTGTGGTTGTCGTGGTGTAGCCGCAGACGCGGCTGTCAGTGAACGTGGCGAGACGGACGGATGCGCGGAGGGGCGGGGGCGGCGCATTTCGCCGGTGCCGTGCCGTGCCGTGCCGTGCCATGCCGTGCCATGCCTGAAAGCCGCGTGGTCGCTGTGTTGTTGGTGGCGTGGGGGCGAGGAGAGTACCGTACGGGTGTGCTTGTGCGCCGGAAATGGCACACTGCGCCCGCCCGTCTTGGAGGCTGATGGCTGTGGTGTGGAAATGGGGCGCGGTGATGTTGAAGCAGTTGAAGAACAGAAAAGAAACCAAGAAAACGGAAGGCGTGATGCGGCGGTGGTGGTGAGAGCGGGAAAAACAAAACAAAAAAAAAGAAGGAAAAACAACAAGAAACAAAAAAGAAAACAAAAAGTCTATCAATATTAAAATGTAAATGGAAATGGAAATGGACCCAGGCATAACCTCCCTGCACAAATAGCAGAGAGTCCGATGATAATAAAAATGTGCCAGAATGTTAACGTCCCTACAAAACAAACCCAACGATAATATTAATGAAAGAGTGAACCGTATGTAACATTGCAACAGACATAATGAAACCTGATAAATTGTATAAGGGCAGCAGCGTTGACCTTTGGCCCTGTATTCAGAATAAAAAGAGCCAAAGATCGTTACCCCAATGAAAAAGACACTGAAACACGTATGTAACATAGTAGCGATGGCGAGACATTGTAGCATCTGTGACCAGAGAGTTTGCGCTGGACTGCGCGAGTGTTGCGAGCGGTTCTCAGTCAGTCAGTCAGTCAGTCAGTAGTCGTCGCGTGCAGTACGCTAATAGTCGTCATGCAGAGCGGTCGGTCAGTAGTAGCAGCCGAGTGCGGTTGTTGTGATGTAGGCGGTCGGCAACACTGGTCAAGATGGTGAATAAGGTATACTGTTAATTAATATAATCATTAGATAATGAAAAATTGTATTTATTGTAATTATTCTCCAACAAGTTCCCCAATAATAATTTTTATTTCAAAAGCATTTTTCAAACATTTAATTTTTTATTGAACTAAAGAGTTCGTTGCACTTCACATTTCATTCCACTTCTTTGAAGAAAAATGTCACTAAAATCACAAAAAAAAAGAGAGAATATTATTATTTGCAATGCAGTTCCTCCAAGCGCTGCGCAACAACCAGAGCAGAAATGTGACATCCATTTATTCGGAGGTAAGACTTTAATTCTGATTGTTTTGCACAGGGCCAAAGACCGATATTTCGGTTTAATTGAAGTTTCTTGTCACTGAACGGACTTTTTTAAATGTTGTGTGAAGACTTTATATTTGAGTCAGATTGCGAATTTCACATTTTTGTTGCCATTTTCAATACCTCTCATTGTGGGCGAGGTTACAATTAGCGCAATGTCCATTAGCATCCGTAAATAACATTGTCCATTATTTTAAATTTTGCTGGGAGGTTACAACACACACACAAAAGAAAAAAAAACAAAAAAAAAATTGCATTTATATCCGCTCCTCAATTGTAGATACCCCTTACACAGCTGTGTGCAATGAATGAGTGCTGGCTGGTAATTAATTGCACTCCTTGGAGGGAAATGCCATAGGACGTAGTCTTTAAAAAGTGAATGTTTTTCGTTAAGAGACAAAAGTTACTTTAGAAAAACAGTAATAGTGGGGCTTTTGTTGTTGAACAAAATAAGTACAATGAACATACGTTATCAGATTTGCGCAATGCAGCGTCACACCACCTTTTTGATTATAACACAATATACTATACATCGTCCCGAACCGTGACCAGAGTCGCGAGACGAGCAGAGCACGCCGCCGACGCCCGCTCAGTACAACCGTCCACCCGCTACTACTGTCGACCGACTACTACCTCTCCCGACTCGCGCTACAATATATATAACAACTGTTCCTGGCGACCCGGTGCGTGCCACTACTGTCGTCTGGCGCGGTCCAAGCGCCGACTAGCAGCGATAAAGAACTCTCTGGTCAGACAGAGATGCTGTCATGCCTCGCCATCGCTCTGGTAATGAATACATACGTGTTGCAGCGTGCGTACCACCGGAACACGCAGTGGCGGAGCCAAAGACTGTGTTGTCGAGGTCGAGTGCGAGTGGGAAGAGAGGCAGCGTCGGCACGGAGATGCAAGCGAGCGCGAGACGCACGGGGGCTGCGGCGTGGCGCGTTTGCGGTCGGCGCCTTTGGTGGCAACGGCCGGGACAAGCAGCGGTGTATGGTGTGGTGCGGGGCGGACAGGGGCGGCGGTGGACGGGGAGGAGGCGGCGCGACGACGGCATGGGGGCGAAAACGGGACGGGGGACGGGGGACGGCGGATGTTGAGAGGCGTCACGCGCGGACAGGACACAGACACAGAGACACACAGATTGGAAAGGGAGGGTGCGCGGTAGTAGTTGGGAATGTGCGTACCGTGCGGGATGGGAGTGGGCGAGGAACACGGTCGTGGCCCCTGTTTTGGGTGCGTGTGATGACGTCGGTGTGTTGTGGGAAGGGAAGGTGCTGTGGCGGCGGCGCGTAATGGGCGTAGGCCGAAAAGAGAAAGGAACGTGGGCAGTGTGTTGGCAAGCGTCGGTTCGACTGCGACGTTGATGGGCAGGGCAGGGCAAGGTTAATGGTGGTAGGAGTAGGCGTGTGGGCGCAAAAAATCTGCCGCTGCAGGCGGTGCCGTAACCGCCATGGCGGGAAGGAGAGAGGGCCAAAGAAAGAAAGAAAGAAGAAAAAAAAAAAAAAAAAAAAAGGAGGGGGGGGGGGGGGGGCGAAAGTGGAGAGGCGGTGGTGTGAGAAGGGCGGGGGCGGAAGGAAGGCAGGAAGGACAAGAGGCGAGGCGACGGCTTGCTTTGTGTATCGGTCGGTCTCTGGCTATGCTTCGTTTTCTGCAGCAGGGTCGGTGCGCGGCGTGGCTCGCGGCAGTGGGAACGCCTGGTGGCTGGACGGCCAGCAATGCGGTTGGATGGGCGGCCACAGCACCGCACCTGTGCCCGAGGAGGAGACGCTGGCGGCGGGCCCTGAGGTGAGGCCGGCTCGGCTGGGGCTGTGGATGTGTAGGTGTGGCGCCGCTGCTGCAACAACGAGTAAAACGCGAGAAGAAGGGATGGCGGTAGAGAGGAAAAAAAAAAATATAAAAGGTCGTGTTGTGTTGATGCGCAGGCAGACGCGTACAGAGAGACGAGCCCGGTCTGCAGCAGGGTGTGGCCGTGCCGAGTGCAGAGCAGCGGCGGCTCGGTTCGGTTCGGCCCGGCCCGGCGGGCCGCGCTGTTGTCGCGGACGTGAGCGCCCCCTGGCGGGTGGCCGGAGGCGGCGCGGCGTGTTGGACGTGTGGCTGGTGGCAGTGCACAATTTGCGAGTGGCTGGCGGTGTGGTGTGGCGGTTGGCGCGTCGGGCGGCGGAGAGGTATGTGTTGCGGGCGCCCTTTGCTGCGCTGCGTCGTTGCGTGTGCCGTACAGGGCGGGCGCTTGTCGACTGTGTGGCGAATTGGCGTGAAACGGCTGCCGAGAGGTGTGTGGTAGCGAGCCGGTCGGTGGTGTCAGTGCGAAGGGGAATGTGCGTGCGTTTGGCGGTTTCGGTGTGCTTTTTGCGGCGTGAGAGTGGGAATTAGTGGGGCCGGCTGTTGTGTTGGTTCCTTGTGTCTTGTGTCGCGTAGCGTGATGGCAACGTGGAAGGACGCCGGTTTCGTTTCGAGCCTTGCGTGTGGTTGTCGACGTTGACTGGTTGGCGTGTGCCGATGCACGTGCATGTGTGGGTCGCGAGTGCGTTTTTGGCTGGCTGTGTGTGTGTGTGTGTGTGTTTTGGGGGGGGGGAAGGGGGAGGCGGTGGTGAAAGTGCAGTCGTTGCCACGGGCGTCGTCGGGTGGGGCTGGCTGGGGCTGTGCGTCGTGGCGGAAAGGTGGTAGGTTGCGGGAAGCGAGCCCGTCGTTGACGGTGTCGCGTGAGTTGTGAATCGAGTGGGGCGCGGGGCGCGGGACAGGAGCAGCGTGCCGCTGCGTCGTGGTCGTCAGCAGAGGCTGTGCGTGTGCTTGTCCTTTTTGTGGGCGGTTCGTGCGAGGCGTTTTTGTTTTGTGTTGCCCTAGTTGTTAGTTTATTTTGTTTGTGTTTGTTATTTTGAGACGACGACTGGTTGGTGGCGTGCGCGCGAAGTGGCGGTGTGCGCTTCCCGTGTCGTTTGTGTTGTTTGGTTTTTTTGTTTTTGTGTGTTTTTTTTTGCACTGGGCCCCGGTGGGTGGGTGCGTGTGTGTCGATTGCCGGCTGGCGAAAGGTGCGCCATCGGCGGGGTGGGTCGCCGGCACAAGTAGAGGCGGCGGCGTTGTTGCTGTTGTTGTGTGGTGTTTGTTTTGTTCGGCTGTGTCGGCGAGCTGTGTTGCGGTGCGTGTGAATGGTGGTGCAAAAGTGCTGGCGTTGGGGCTGCGACTGCGACGGCGGCGAGCCGCGGGCGCGCCATTGATAGTGATGTTGTGAACAGCGGCTGTGTACGGTAGTGGTGTTGTTGTAGCACGACGTGCATCCGGGCCGGCGCGGAAAGCGCAGTTGCGGGCGGTTGCCCTTCGGTGCCAGCCCATGTCGCGTGAGCGGCGGGTTGCTCTGGTGTCGACACGTGGTGCTCTGGGTTGTTGTGTGGTGCCCTTTGGCCGGTGGGGGTGGTTCGCGTGTGTCTCGTTCGCGCTCGGTGTCTGGTCGTGGTCGTGCTGCTCCCCCGTCTGTCGGCGGTTTCCGACGTCGTCTGTACGTTTTTGTTCGTTTGCGGCGTGCCTGCCGACGTCGTCCCGTCGCGACCTTTCAACCGAAAGTGTGGCGCCCGAAGGTGAACGAACGTAACCCTGACCTCGGCGCTTTACGCTGAGCCGAGCGAACCGAACCTAACCTGTGGTGTGGCGAGGTGAGCTCAGCCTGTGAGCCCCTAACGTCTACGTAAGGTAAGCTGTCCGGCTCACGCCTCACGTTTGAACGCTTTTTTAACCTACGTTTGACGCTTCTTAACCTAGCACTGACCCCTTAACCTAACGTGTAACCTAACCTAACCTAACCTAACCTCTGACGCCTGACGTGTTTGAATGCTTAACCTAAGTTTGACGCTTAACCTAACCCAAGTCCCCTTAACCTAACCCACGTCCACCTAACCTAACCTAACCTAACGTAGACGTGTAAACGTAATGTGTAACGCGTAACGTGTAAGGTCGGCTGTCGTGTGTGCTTGACGGCAGATTGGGTTGGTCTGTAGATTCGGATTGCGGTTTGCCTCGGTCGAGGGGTTGGGTCGGAAGCGGCGAGGGGCGGCGGCGCCTGTTGCGCAGGCGGCGTCCGTTTGCGGCGGGCAATTGTTGAGAAACGGCTGTGAATGTTGGCGGGCGAGAGGAGGAGGACGGCGCGCGATGTGGCCCGACGGCTGCGGGCCGATCGGGAAACGGCGGGAGGGCGACGGAAGGCGATGGGGCGGCGGAGGCGCGTTTGCACGGCCGTCATCGCCGCACGCCTCGGCTTGTGTGGCTGTGGCGCCGGCCGCGCTGGCCGGGCTGCCGCGGCGACGGTGTGGGAGTTTTGCCGAAGGTTTGGCCATTGTGGCGGGTCGTCGGCTGGGGCTGTGGGGGCGGCATTTGGGCGGGGGCGGCGATTCTCGGCGGGCCGACCCAGGCTGTAGCGCGCGGTAGCTGCAGTTTGGCCGTGGTTTGCGGCGCTGCCGTGGCGACTGGTTGGCGACTGTGGTGTGGCTGTGTGTAGCCCCATCCTCGGTGGTTTGAAAGGCGCGGGCGGTTGTGGCGCAGGTTTGGGGCTGCTCCGCACAGGCTGTCGGACGTTGGGCGGTAGCAAGCGCGGGAGGCGCGGCGCGGCGGCGCGCAGAGTGGCGGCCGCTCTCTCGGCCGTCCGCGCCCGCCCGCGACACTGGCTGGGCCTTGTGATTCTCTCATCGGACTCCGAGCAGCTTGTGCTGTGTGTCGATCACCTAGGGGCGGCGTTATTACTTCGCACCTGGTGATCGGAGCGCAAAATTGTCGTGCCGTCAGGGTGTTAGGGCGAGATAGGTGGCAGGAGAACGTGCCCGGACTAGCTGGGACTAGTAATGAGTAGTACAGGGAAAGATGAAGACCCAGGGCCTCAGACGCGGGGGCCCGACCGGGAGCAGGCCGGCCCCCCGCGCGCTGTACGTCCGCGGCCTTCGAGGCAAAGATTTAGTAGTAGGGCCGAGGCCGAGCTCGCGGGTAGGTCTGAGCCTAACTCCAACACCACACAAGATACAGACGTAGAACTAGCAATACGACAGCAGATTCAAAAATTACAAGCACAACAAGACAGAAACATGGAGACACTTCGAAATGATCAACCAGCCAATCACGACGCACCACGTTCGGACACTGACAAAAATTCAACAAATGAAGACACCAACCAAACATATGACGACGATAACTGCTCACAATATTACCGCTCATCCGACTCTGAAATTTCTGAAACAGAAGACATGGAACAGGACGATGGGGTAGGGGAATTCCAAACCCCTCCCCCACGTAAAACAGCGAAGAGGAAAAACACAGAAGATGACACCGTACCACACAAACAATTTTCCATCCAAACTGAAAATAGATTTGAACCTCTTTCACCTCCACCTCAGCGAAGCAATAGCAATGTAAATCCAGTACCGGCACCCCATCCAACTCCATCATCATCAACTGCTCCCCAAGCTACCGCCAGAAAACCAAGAATCCCGCCTATCACAATTCAGTACAAGGGACATTACTTAACGCTCAATGCCGCACTCAAGAAACATATGGACGGACCAATACAGGCGATCTACAAAGGAGACACAATCAAGTACCATTTCGATTCATTGAAGGACCAAAGAACAGCACTCGACTTTTTCCAGCACCACAACATTTCCAACTTCACGCACCAACCACAGCACGAAAGACAGTTAAAAGTAGTAATCAAAGGTCTACCTGAAACAGTGACAGAAGCTGAAGTAGATAAAGACTTACGAGACCTCAACTTTATGCCGCGCAACGTCCACCAATACAAGAAGAGAGATAATAACACGAAACAACTCAGACCCATGGATGTATTCTGTGTAACGCTTGACCGGAAACCAGAAAACGATGCCATCTACCATGTCCGATACATCCTTGATACGAAAGTAACAGTCGAATCATACCAGAACAAAGATGGTCCTCCGCAATGCAAAAAGTGCCAGGGATTTTTCCACACTGCAAATTACTGCTCCATGCCCACTCGCTGTGTCCGCTGCGGTGGCGCACATAGAGCACGAGACTGTAACCTTCCAGTTAATGCCACCTCACACTGCGTTAATTGCAAACAAGACGGCCACCCCGCATCTTTTCGCGGCTGCGAAGAATTTCAGAAAGCAATCAGGATTTACAACGCACAACGACCAAGAACCACCAATCCCACAGTAGCGACAATCCAACCAACCATTAAACACACACCAATGCCAACTCCAGCCGAAGCCAGCCGCAGAGGACGGAAAACATGGACAAATATTCAAACAACCCAGGAATCACCTTCAACCACCCAGGCTCACCAGACAACAACCTCAACCTCAAACCAATCAACTGGACCTGCTTCCTTCCTCGATTTCCTAAATCATATGACAAATTTCTGGAAGAATTCACAGTGGACGAACTTCATTTCAATCATTACCACCACATTTCAAAATTTCATGACTGCACCAGACTTAGTATCTAAAGTAATGGCAATTGTCGGCGGAATCACGAAATTCTTTGCAACCGACAATGGAAATTAGACCAACTAAGAGCCAAAACCTCCGTTTTTGTAATTTTAATGCGTCAGGGATTCACAACAAAGCAGACTTACTAAATGAATTTATTGAAGACAATAAGATTGACATACTATTTGCCACGGAAACTCATTTACGTCCATCACAGTCATTTAAACTTCGCAATATGATATGCCACCGAACAGACAGGACTAATCGACGGGGAGGCGGAACAGCCATCTTCATTCGATCTCATATTCGACACAACCCGGAAATCACGCCACAGATGACATCTCTAGAAGCCACAATCGTAAAAATTGAAACAACACAAGGGAAAGTAACCCTGGTGGCTGCATACCTCAGCCCCAGAGTTACACTCGAAGAAAACGACCTACTCCAAATATTTGACAATAACAATAAAATTTTACTGGCCGGTGATTTAAATGCTAAAAACACTACCTGGAACTCGCGAAGGAACAATGCACGTGGAAACACACTTTATAACTTACAAGGAAGACTGAACGCCGTAATTTCCGCTCCTCAAGACATCACCTACATTCCATTCAATCATCGCCAGCAACCCGACGTCCTGGATATCTGTATAACCAAGAACCTCGATCCTGATTTACATCTCCGAACCCTTCAAGACCTCACTTCTGACCACCTACCAGTAATCGGCCACATCGGAAATGCAATAGAACCGCCTCACCCACGACACAAAACCATTATCAATTGGGACCAGTTTCAGAGATGGCTGAATAACAACATTCGTCCCACATTGGACCTAACTACCACACAAAAAATAGAAGAAGCTATCGGATTGTTAACAGACAAAATTAAAACAGCATATAAAAAAGCTTCTGCAACTACAATATTTCCGGAATCAAACACTCACAATCTGCCACCACTCATACAAGATCTAAAATACCTGAAAAATGCAGCTAGACGCCGATGGCTCCACACTCGAAACCCGGACGACAGAAGACAGTTAAACAGACTAAAAAAGCAAATCCATCACCGAGTACAGGAATGGAGAGCAGAAGTCTGGGAAGACCGCATGAGTACACTACAACTTCGTAATACAAATGACTGGAAACTCATCAAGAACCTCCGTCGTACGAAAACACACAAACCGGCTTTACTTCATAATAATAATCTCATATTCGATGCTCTTAGCCAGGCAGAACTTTTCGCAGCCACATATGAACAGCAAAACACCATAGAACCACTTGGAAACCTACAACCCGACATCATACAATATCAACAACATGTCACAACTACAGCACAGAATATCCGTCAGACACCTCCGCGCGATCTACCAGAACTTACCACTCCAGCCGAATTAAAAACAATCATCAACCGACTTGGAAAAAACTCCGCCCCTGGACCGGACCTCATATCCAACATTCATCTCCAGTACCTGCCAAGGAAACCTCTCGTCCTGCTCACCAGAATCATCAATGCCTGCCTAATCAACCAATACTTTCCTCAAGCATGGAAGATTTCTAAAATAGTACCGATACCTAAACCTGGAAAAGACCTGAAGAAACCACAGAACTATAGACCGATAAGCCTTCTCCCTACGATGTCCAAGCTCCTGGAACGTATCCTGCTCCCAAGAATCCGACAACCTTTACTCGATGGCCACATTATCCGACAAGAACAATTTGCATTTCAAGAGAAACTATCAGCCGAACTCCAGATCCTCCGTATTACAGAACACATCACCAAAAACATGAACCTCTCACGATATACAGCCGCAGTTTTTCTAGACGTTGAAAAAGCATATGACAAAGTGTGGAAGGACAACCTACTAACTAAATTAAAGGACCAGACAGACATACCCGAATGTTACATTAAAATCATTGACAGTTTTCTACAGGACCGAAGATGTTTTGTTCAAATTGATAACAAACACTCAGCTCGGAAAACATTACAAGAAGGAATACCGCAGGGTTCGGTGCTCTCGCCGACCCTATTCACAGTATACGTCAATGACATACCAAAAACTGAAACTTCGACAATAGCCCAATTTGCAGACGACACGGCACTCCTCGAGACGCACCGACGGTTAGCAACGACAATAACTAGACTGCAACAACAAGTGGACCTTACAGAAAAATGGGCCAAAAGAAACAGGATTAAACTAAACCCGGAGAAGACAGTTGCCATACTATGTACACGCCGGCGCCCACAGATTCACGACCAAATTGAACTAAATGGAACGCAATTACCATGGAAAACATCCGTCAAATACCTCGGTGTAACAGTAGACAACAAAATGCTCTTCAAGCAGCATATTGAACAAAAACGTCTACGTATTTCAAGAACCATTCACGCGATTTACCCTCTTTTGGCTAGCAAGGAAATGTTCCAAAAAACGAAATTAAACATATACAAAGCAATAGTAATTCCCATGATACTCTACGGCTGCTCGTCGTGGGGCATAACCAGCAGAACAAATCGGAAACCACTCCAAACACTCCAAAATAGATGTCTAAAACTTATCCTGAATGCACCATGGTGGACGAGGACTACTCGCATACATGAAGAACTTAACATGCCGACCGTCGACAGTCAAATCATCACCACAACAAGAAGACTAATCGAAAAGATTGAAAGGCTCAGACCTACCACGCAGCAATTACAGGACCTAGCAACTACAGAACCAGCCCAATGGCAAAAAATAAGAGTTCCACTCTCCATCCTTCAAGACAACTAAGAGAGGAAAAATCAATAGAACAGCTCCATCAGAACAACGAACCTTCAACAAAAATATAAAAATACCAAGAACGTGAGCCTAAAGGACCAACATAATGTGCCCAAAGGCTCTCCAAAGCAAACAAGGTGTCCCATTTTTGTAAAATAAATGGTGTCCCCAATAAGCAATCCTTACCCCGCACACTTGAGGGGCCAACCTCCGCCGGAGGTAGTACCCTTGCCGACGCACAACACACAAAAAAAAAAAAAAAAAAAAAAAAAAAAAAAAAAAAAAAAAAAAAAAAAAAAAAAAAAAAAAGTGATTCTCTGCTCTGCTGCTGTGCTGTGCTTGCGTGCCTGCCGTCCCGCTCGCTCTCGCTGTGTGTTACGCGCGTCGTCGAAATGGCAGATCAGGCGGCTACGAACGAGACTGCTGCGGCACCCGCCGCCACCGGCACTACGAAGAAGGCCAAGTCTGCGTCGTCTGCGAAGAAGCCGCGCGCCAAGCCTGCGCACCCGCGCACCTCTGAGATGGTGACGGCCGCCATCAAGAGTCTGAAGGAGCGCGGCGGGTCGTCGCTGCAGGCGATCAAGAAGTACATAGCCGCGCACTACAAGCTGGACGCGGAGAAGCTGGCGCCGTTTATCAAGAAGTACCTCAAGTCGGCCGTCGTGGCGGGCGAGCTGGTGCAGACGAAGGGGAAGGGCGCGTCCGGCTCGTTCAAGCTTGCCGGCGCCGGCGGCGGGGGGGCGGCCGAGGGCGGCAAGGCTCGTGCTGGCGGTGCCAAGAAGAAGCGCGCCGCTCCGGCCAGCAAGGAGAAGAAGGGCGCCCGTGCGGCCGGCGCAAAGAAGGCTGGTGGCGTGAAGGCGGCGACCGGTCGGAAGGCGGGCGCCGCCAAGAAGGCGTCTGCGGCGTCGGCCGCTCCCGCGGGTGCGAAGAAGGCGGCTGCGGCCAAGCCGGCCAAGGCCAAGTCGCCGTCGAAGGCGAAGAAGGCCGCCAAGGTTCCGACGAAGAAGCCGAAGGCGCCGCGCCCGAAGAAGGCGACGACGCCGTCTAAGGCGAAGGCTTCGCCCAAGAAGAAGAAGTAGAGTAGAGGAGAAAGAGATGGGGGAAAGGAAGGGTTTGGCGCTTGACTCCGTCGTCCCCACCCCCCGTCGTCGTCTAGTGGCGCGCAAGAGACGCGCGGCCCAAAAAAAACGGCCCTTCTCAGGGCCATCAAAGCACGTCGGGGAAGGTTTTGATTGTCGTGTTGCGTTTGGTGTGGGTGTCTGTCTGTATGCCCGTGGGGATGCTGTTTGCGTGCCGTGGTGGTTGGATTGCGGGGGTCGGTGGCGGGTGTGGGCGGCGGTAGCGGTAAGCGGTGTTGTTGTTGTTGTTGTTGTTGTTGTTGTCGTGGTTGATTGTCGCCGTGTTTGTGGCGGCGGCCGACGGTTGGTTTTCTGTCACGTTGTTTAGTTTGAATACGTTGGTTGGCTTGCCTGCGTTCGTTCTTCTCGGATGTCTGTCTTGTCGAGTCGTGTCTGGTCTTTGTTTTGTTCCTTTGTGTGTGTGTGTGTTATGTTTTGCAACGGGGGGCACGTTGAGATGCGGAAGGAGTCGGCGGGGATTTCGGTGGCGTGTAGAGCGAGCGAGCGCGTCGGAGTGGAGTGCGGGTTTTTTTTGTTTTCGAAACGAAAGCGGCGGCCGGCCAGCCACCCGTGCGGTGTGACGTCGGCCGTTGGGTATTGTGCGCTTTGAGCGCCGGGGAGGGATGATGTGTGATTGTTGCGCGCTGCTAGCAGGCAGGCAGAGTGAGCGGGTGTGGCGGACGGACGGGAAGTGGTGGTTTTTGTTTTTGGGTTGCGGGGCGAGAGGCAGGCGACCGACAAAGTTTGCTCGCGACGGAGAGATGTTAGTGGCCCTGAAAAGGGCCGTTTTTGTTTGTGCGGTGCGGTGCCGCGGCGCGGTTTAGGCGCGCTCGCCGCGGATGCGGCGCGCGAGCTGGATGTCCTTGGGCATGATGGTGACGCGCTTGGCGTGGATTGCGCACAGGTTGGTGTCTTCGAAGAGGCCGACGAGGTAGGCCTCGCTGGCCTCCTGCAGGGCCATGACTGCGGAGCTCTGGAAGCGCAGGTCGGTCTTGAAGTCCTGGGCGATCTCGCGCACTAGGCGCTGGAATGGCAGCTTGCGGATGAGCAGCTCTGTGCTCTTCTGGTAGCGCCTGATTTCTCGCAGGGCGACGGTGCCCGGCCTGTAGCGGTGGGGCTTCTTGACGCCTCCGGTGGCGGGCGCGCTCTTCCTCGCCGCCTTGGTGGCGAGCTGTTTGCGCGGCGCCTTTCCGCCGGTGGACTTGCGGGCCGTTTGCTTTGTGCGGGCCATGGCGGTAGCGGTAGCGGAGCGGCGTGCGTGGAGGTTAGGTGTGGCGCGGCGTCCGGTGCTGCCTTGACAACGGGCCCGCGCGCCTCCGTGCTGCGCTTATATGCCCTCGGTTGCGCGTGGTGGGGGGAGGGCGGGCCAGAGTCTATATAGGGGGGCGGCGGGCGCGCTGGGCGCAGACCGTAGCCGACTCGCCAGCCGCTGCAGCCGCTGTTTGTGCACGTTTTGCTTTGCCCGAGGAAGGAAGGATGACAGGCCGCGGCAAGGGAGGAAAGGGGCTCGGCAAGGGTGGCGCCAAGCGGCACCGCAAGGTGTTGCGCGACAACATCCAGGGCATCACGAAGCCCGCCATCCGCCGCCTGGCTCGCAGGGGCGGCGTGAAGCGCATCTCTGGTCTGATCTACGAGGAGACCCGCGGGGTGCTGAAGGTGTTCCTGGAGAACGTGATCCGCGACGCGGTGACGTACACTGAGCACGCCAAGCGCAAGACTGTGACGGCCATGGACGTGGTGTACGCCCTGAAGAGGCAGGGGCGCACCCTGTACGGTTTCGGCGGTTAGGCTGCGTCGCAGCGGGCGCTGGCCTTCCCGCGGCCGTGCTTGTGGGTGGGAGAGACTAGAAAACGGCCCTTTTCAGGGCCACCACACTGTTCGGAAGTTGAAAAGTGCGAAAGAGTCTGTGTTGTTGCTGCGTGTGTGCGCTGTGTTGTTTGTTTGTTTCTTTCTTTCTTTCCGTTTGAGCGACGTGATGTGACTGGGAGGGGAGAAGGAAAGGAAACGTGTCATGTGGCTGGCTGTGTGTGGAGCTGCTTCGTTTGTGTGTCTTTGTATCGATCGCGACGGAGATGGCGGGCTGTGTGTTGTTGTGCGAGAGGCGGTGATTATTTGCTTGCGTGGTTTGGCTCTGTGTGTTTGTTTGCGGCGGCGTTGGGGTTTCCGAGGCAAGGCGTGTGGGCATAGGCGGCCGGATCAGCTGTTTCGTTCGTGTCGACGGCCGTTGCGCGCGGGAGTGGAGGGCGGTGTGTCGACACGCCTCCCTTTAACAATGGTCATTATTGCTGCCGTTGTCGGTTTGGAAGGCGACTGCGACCGTGCAAAATGTGTGTGTGTGTGTGTGTGTGTTGGGCCACACGGGCTGTGTGGGCGACAAGATGGCGGACGTGCGCCGGCGGCGGCTGTGCTGTGACAGTGCAAAGTTAAAACAAAACAAGGTGCGGCGAGGACGACTGCAATTTTGCTTTGGACGTAGGTTTGTGTGGTGGCCCTGAAAAGGGCCGATTGTTGTGGGCCGAGCCGGCAAAGCGCGTTGCGTGCAGGGGAGCACGCGGCGCTGCGATTGCCTGGCCTCCTTTAGGCCTTCTTCTCGGTCTTCTTTGGCAGCAGGACGGCCTGGATGTTGGGCAGGACACCACCCTGTGCGATGGTGACGCCCGACAGGAGCTTGTTGAGCTCCTCGTCGTTGCGGATGGCAAGCTGCAGGTGGCGCGGGATGATGCGCGTCTTCTTGTTGTCGCGGGCCGCGTTTCCGGCCAGCTCGAGCACCTCAGCCGCGAGGTACTCCATGACGGCGGCGAGGTAGACGGGCGCCCCGGCGCCGACGCGCTCTGCGTAGTTTCCCTTGCGCAGGAGGCGGTGGATTCTGCCGACCGGGAACTGGAGCCCAGCCCTGCTTGAGCGGGACTTTGACTTGCCCTTGACTTTGCCTCCCTTTCCGCGTCCGGACATGGCGATGGGCTAGCGACGGTGCACACGAAACGGAAACGAAAACGACCGGTGCGAGCGGCAGCGAGTCGAGCAGCGGAGTGCGTGCCGGCGCAGCCGGGGTGGGGGTGCTTTATGGGCTCGGGTGCGGCGGCCGGTTGCGCGCGCGCCCCATTGGTCGGCGGCCGCAACAGGGCGAGCTGGTAAAGGTGCGGCGGCGGCTGGCGGCGGGTGCCACTGTGTGGGGAGACGCTGACTAGAGCGGAGCGCTTGCTACTGGTGTTGCTGCTGCCGTACGTTGGTTCGAGATGCCGCCCAAGACTAGCGGGAAGGCCGCCAAGAAGGCTGGCAAGGCGCAGAAGAACATTTCGAAGGGCGACAAGAAGAAGAAGCGCAAGAGGAAGGAGAGCTATGCCATCTACATCTACAAGGTGCTGAAGCAGGTGCACCCTGACACGGGCATCTCGTCGAAGGCGATGAGCATCATGAACAGCTTCGTGAACGACATTTTCGAGCGCATTGCGGCCGAGGCTTCTCGCCTGGCGCACTACAACAAGCGCTCGACCATCACGTCCCGCGAGATCCAGACCGCTGTGCGGCTGTTGCTGCCTGGCGAGCTGGCCAAGCACGCCGTGAGCGAGGGCACGAAGGCGGTGACCAAGTACACGAGCTCCAAGTAAGGAGGTGGCTCTGGAATGGAAGGAAGGATGGAGAAGGCTCCTCCGTTGCGAGAGCGGCAAAACGGCCCTTTTCAGGGCCACCAACTTGCCTTTTGCGGGAAGGGCGGAATTGTTGTTGTTGTTTGTGTGGACGGCTGTGATGTATGTGTGCATTTTGATTGTGGGTGGGGGGGCGCGTCAAAGCGTGTTGCGCGGGGTACGGCCACGAGGTTGGTCGCCGTGGCGTGGAATGGTGGCACGCCTCGTTGGCGTGGTTTTTGACCCATTGGTGTTGTTGGGGTGTGTGTGTTACCCGTCTGCGAGGGGGGACAGTGCGATCGGCGACTTTTGTGTCACCGTAACGACGGCCGTTTGCGGGTTTGTTTTTTTTGCACATCATACATGGCGAGGGTGAAATGTGAAGTGTTTTTGTTTGGTTTTTTTTGCCGCCCACTATTCCCTTTGCTGTACGCCGAGTTTGACAATGGTGCGACGTAACTGCAGCGTGGAGGTGTGTGAGTGACGTTGAAATGAACGTGCCATTAAGACGCATTGTTGTTGTATTGTACTGTACGTGTACGGCGACACGCACGATGATGTACCATTCGACTCTGATGTTTGATAGCCGTGTCTGACTGATTGCGTACGACGCACGCACACCGATGTCGTCATTCAAGATGCACGCTAGACGACGACGGCGGCGGCGGCGGTCGTTTGTTTGGCGAATGTCTGTACACGTGTTTGTCTGTGTCCATCCGGTATGTATTTGTTTGTTTGAAAGTGTTTTGTGTGTCGGTGACGTGGTCCGATCCGTCGCCCCCTGAGTAACTGTCGATCGGCGCGATAGACCGGCGTCACGCAACTGAACCCGAAGTCTTGGGCACACCCGTCATACTGTTGTACACCGTCGCGCTGAGAACGGTAACGAAAGGTTGACTTTGATCGGTCGGAATGTCTGGGCAGAACGTGAGGAATGAGGCAAGAGTGCAAGGAGGGGGGGCAAAAGAGAGAGGAAGGGAAAAAGGGGAGAAACGCATTCGTAGAGCAACGGAACGTTCCCGTGTCGGAGGCGTATTGGAGCCGCACTGAAATGCGTTTAACGGCGGCGCGGCTGCAAGTGTCTGCCGTGGTGAACGTTACCTTTGACGGCTGCATTGGGCTTTGCCTTTGCTTTTGCTTTCGCTTTCGCTTTCGCGTTCGCTTTCGCTTTCCCGGATGTACGTAACGTTTGTTGATATGGTTCTGAGGAAGAGTGTATGACAGTGCCGTGCCGTCCATGTTCGTGTGCCCTCCCATTGTGTGTATGCTATTGTCTGTGTACTTGAATGATGTATGTAGGTGTTAGTGGACATGTTTTACCAGTGGGGGGAAATGGATCGTCGATAGTTGCCGTCACTCTGTCACGGTCGAGATGACGCACCCTCCGTACAGAAAGGTGTCGAGAAAGTGAGTGTGTGTGTGTGTGTGTGTGTGTGTGTGTGTGTGCGTGCGTCCGTGAATTGGCAGTGTTTGGAGGTGGGCGTGCCCTGGATGTGGCTGTTCGTTAGGCGGTAGTGTTGTGTGGACAGGGGAGGGGCATGCGTAACGCTGCTGGCATGGCATTTCGGGAGATGGGAGGGGGCAAACGAGGAAACGAGGAGCGGCGGCCAAAGACGGGACGGGGAGGGGCGCGGGGTGTGGGTGGCTTGCGCCTGTGCTCGGCGTTGTGGTTTGTGCAAAAGAGGAGGAGAAAAACAATGTGAGTTGCCAGGGAGGGGAGCGGTGTTGTGTTGTGGTTGTCGTGGTGTAGCCGCAGACGCGGCTGTCAGTGAACGTGGCGAGACGGACGGATGCGCGGAGGGGCGGGGGCGGCGCATTTCGCCGGTGCCGTGCCGTGCCGTGCCGTGCCATGCCGTGCCATGCCTGAAAGCCGCGTGGTCGCTGTGTTGTTGGTGGCGTGGGGGCGAGGAGAGTACCGTACGGGTGTGCTTGTGCGCCGGAAATGGCACACTGCGCCCGCCCGTCTTGGAGGCTGATGGCTGTGGTGTGGAAATGGGGCGCGGTGATGTTGAAGCAGTTGAAGAACAGAAAAGAAACCAAGAAAACGGAAGGCGTGATGCGGCGGTGGTGGTGAGAGCGGGAAAAACAAAACAAAAAAAAAGAAGGAAAAACAACAAGAAACAAAAAAGAAAACAAAAAGTCTATCAATATTAAAATGTAAATGGAAATGGAAATGGACCCAGGCATAACCTCCCTGCACAAATAGCAGAGAGTCCGATGATAATAAAAATGTGCCAGAATGTTAACGTCCCTACAAAACAAACCCAACGATAATATTAATGAAAGAGTGAACCGTATGTAACATTGCAACAGACATAATGAAACCTGATAAATTGTATAAGGGCAGCAGCGTTGACCTTTGGCCCTGTATTCAGAATAAAAAGAGCCAAAGATCGTTACCCCAATGAAAAAGACACTGAAACACGTATGTAACATAGTAGCGATGGCGAGACATTGTAGCATCTGTGACCAGAGAGTTTGCGCTGGACTGCGCGAGTGTTGCGAGCGGTTCTCAGTCAGTCAGTCAGTCAGTCAGTAGTCGTCGCGTGCAGTACGCTAATAGTCGTCATGCAGAGCGGTCGGTCAGTAGTAGCAGCCGAGTGCGGTTGTTGTGATGTAGGCGGTCGGCAACACTGGTCAAGATGGTGAATAAGGTATACTGTTAATTAATATAATCATTAGATAATGAAAAATTGTATTTATTGTAATTATTCTCCAACAAGTTCCCCAATAATAATTTTTATTTCAAAAGCATTTTTCAAACATTTAATTTTTTATTGAACTAAAGAGTTCGTTGCACTTCACATTTCATTCCACTTCTTTGAAGAAAAATGTCACTAAAATCACAAAAAAAAAGAGAGAATATTATTATTTGCAATGCAGTTCCTCCAAGCGCTGCGCAACAACCAGAGCAGAAATGTGACATCCATTTATTCGGAGGTAAGACTTTAATTCTGATTGTTTTGCACAGGGCCAAAGACCGATATTTCGGTTTAATTGAAGTTTCTTGTCACTGAACGGACTTTTTTAAATGTTGTGTGAAGACTTTATATTTGAGTCAGATTGCGAATTTCACATTTTTGTTGCCATTTTCAATACCTCTCATTGTGGGCGAGGTTACAATTAGCGCAATGTCCATTAGCATCCGTAAATAACATTGTCCATTATTTTAAATTTTGCTGGGAGGTTACAACACACACACAAAAGAAAAAAAAACAAAAAAAAAATTGCATTTATATCCGCTCCTCAATTGTAGATACCCCTTACACAGCTGTGTGCAATGAATGAGTGCTGGCTGGTAATTAATTGCACTCCTTGGAGGGAAATGCCATAGGACGTAGTCTTTAAAAAGTGAATGTTTTTCGTTAAGAGACAAAAGTTACTTTAGAAAAACAGTAATAGTGGGGCTTTTGTTGTTGAACAAAATAAGTACAATGAACATACGTTATCAGATTTGCGCAATGCAGCGTCACACCACCTTTTTGATTATAACACAATATACTATACATCGTCCCGAACCGTGACCAGAGTCGCGAGACGAGCAGAGCACGCCGCCGACGCCCGCTCAGTACAACCGTCCACCCGCTACTACTGTCGACCGACTACTACCTCTCCCGACTCGCGCTACAATATATATAACAACTGTTCCTGGCGACCCGGTGCGTGCCACTACTGTCGTCTGGCGCGGTCCAAGCGCCGACTAGCAGCGATAAAGAACTCTCTGGTCAGACAGAGATGCTGTCATGCCTCGCCATCGCTCTGGTAATGAATACATACGTGTTGCAGCGTGCGTACCACCGGAACACGCAGTGGCGGAGCCAAAGACTGTGTTGTCGAGGTCGAGTGCGAGTGGGAAGAGAGGCAGCGTCGGCACGGAGATGCAAGCGAGCGCGAGACGCACGGGGGCTGCGGCGTGGCGCGTTTGCGGTCGGCGCCTTTGGTGGCAACGGCCGGGACAAGCAGCGGTGTATGGTGTGGTGCGGGGCGGACAGGGGCGGCGGTGGACGGGGAGGAGGCGGCGCGACGACGGCATGGGGGCGAAAACGGGACGGGGGACGGGGGACGGCGGATGTTGAGAGGCGTCACGCGCGGACAGGACACAGACACAGAGACACACAGATTGGAAAGGGAGGGTGCGCGGTAGTAGTTGGGAATGTGCGTACCGTGCGGGATGGGAGTGGGCGAGGAACACGGTCGTGGCCCCTGTTTTGGGTGCGTGTGATGACGTCGGTGTGTTGTGGGAAGGGAAGGTGCTGTGGCGGCGGCGCGTAATGGGCGTAGGCCGAAAAGAGAAAGGAACGTGGGCAGTGTGTTGGCAAGCGTCGGTTCGACTGCGACGTTGATGGGCAGGGCAGGGCAAGGTTAATGGTGGTAGGAGTAGGCGTGTGGGCGCAAAAAATCTGCCGCTGCAGGCGGTGCCGTAACCGCCATGGCGGGAAGGAGAGAGGGCCAAAGAAAGAAAGAAAGAAGAAAAAAAAAAAAAAAAAAAAAAGGAGGGGGGGGGGGGGGGGCGAAAGTGGAGAGGCGGTGGTGTGAGAAGGGCGGGGGCGGAAGGAAGGCAGGAAGGACAAGAGGCGAGGCGACGGCTTGCTTTGTGTATCGGTCGGTCTCTGGCTATGCTTCGTTTTCTGCAGCAGGGTCGGTGCGCGGCGTGGCTCGCGGCAGTGGGAACGCCTGGTGGCTGGACGGCCAGCAATGCGGTTGGATGGGCGGCCACAGCACCGCACCTGTGCCCGAGGAGGAGACGCTGGCGGCGGGCCCTGAGGTGAGGCCGGCTCGGCTGGGGCTGTGGATGTGTAGGTGTGGCGCCGCTGCTGCAACAACGAGTAAAACGCGAGAAGAAGGGATGGCGGTAGAGAGGAAAAAAAAAAATATAAAAGGTCGTGTTGTGTTGATGCGCAGGCAGACGCGTACAGAGAGACGAGCCCGGTCTGCAGCAGGGTGTGGCCGTGCCGAGTGCAGAGCAGCGGCGGCTCGGTTCGGTTCGGCCCGGCCCGGCGGGCCGCGCTGTTGTCGCGGACGTGAGCGCCCCCTGGCGGGTGGCCGGAGGCGGCGCGGCGTGTTGGACGTGTGGCTGGTGGCAGTGCACAATTTGCGAGTGGCTGGCGGTGTGGTGTGGCGGTTGGCGCGTCGGGCGGCGGAGAGGTATGTGTTGCGGGCGCCCTTTGCTGCGCTGCGTCGTTGCGTGTGCCGTACAGGGCGGGCGCTTGTCGACTGTGTGGCGAATTGGCGTGAAACGGCTGCCGAGAGGTGTGTGGTAGCGAGCCGGTCGGTGGTGTCAGTGCGAAGGGGAATGTGCGTGCGTTTGGCGGTTTCGGTGTGCTTTTTGCGGCGTGAGAGTGGGAATTAGTGGGGCCGGCTGTTGTGTTGGTTCCTTGTGTCTTGTGTCGCGTAGCGTGATGGCAACGTGGAAGGACGCCGGTTTCGTTTCGAGCCTTGCGTGTGGTTGTCGACGTTGACTGGTTGGCGTGTGCCGATGCACGTGCATGTGTGGGTCGCGAGTGCGTTTTTGGCTGGCTGTGTGTGTGTGTGTGTGTGTTTTGGGGGGGGGGAAGGGGGAGGCGGTGGTGAAAGTGCAGTCGTTGCCACGGGCGTCGTCGGGTGGGGCTGGCTGGGGCTGTGCGTCGTGGCGGAAAGGTGGTAGGTTGCGGGAAGCGAGCCCGTCGTTGACGGTGTCGCGTGAGTTGTGAATCGAGTGGGGCGCGGGGCGCGGGACAGGAGCAGCGTGCCGCTGCGTCGTGGTCGTCAGCAGAGGCTGTGCGTGTGCTTGTCCTTTTTGTGGGCGGTTCGTGCGAGGCGTTTTTGTTTTGTGTTGCCCTAGTTGTTAGTTTATTTTGTTTGTGTTTGTTATTTTGAGACGACGACTGGTTGGTGGCGTGCGCGCGAAGTGGCGGTGTGCGCTTCCCGTGTCGTTTGTGTTGTTTGGTTTTTTTGTTTTTGTGTGTTTTTTTTTGCACTGGGCCCCGGTGGGTGGGTGCGTGTGTGTCGATTGCCGGCTGGCGAAAGGTGCGCCATCGGCGGGGTGGGTCGCCGGCACAAGTAGAGGCGGCGGCGTTGTTGCTGTTGTTGTGTGGTGTTTGTTTTGTTCGGCTGTGTCGGCGAGCTGTGTTGCGGTGCGTGTGAATGGTGGTGCAAAAGTGCTGGCGTTGGGGCTGCGACTGCGACGGCGGCGAGCCGCGGGCGCGCCATTGATAGTGATGTTGTGAACAGCGGCTGTGTACGGTAGTGGTGTTGTTGTAGCACGACGTGCATCCGGGCCGGCGCGGAAAGCGCAGTTGCGGGCGGTTGCCCTTCGGTGCCAGCCCATGTCGCGTGAGCGGCGGGTTGCTCTGGTGTCGACACGTGGTGCTCTGGGTTGTTGTGTGGTGCCCTTTGGCCGGTGGGGGTGGTTCGCGTGTGTCTCGTTCGCGCTCGGTGTCTGGTCGTGGTCGTGCTGCTCCCCCGTCTGTCGGCGGTTTCCGACGTCGTCTGTACGTTTTTGTTCGTTTGCGGCGTGCCTGCCGACGTCGTCCCGTCGCGACCTTTCAACCGAAAGTGTGGCGCCCGAAGGTGAACGAACGTAACCCTGACCTCGGCGCTTTACGCTGAGCCGAGCGAACCGAACCTAACCTGTGGTGTGGCGAGGTGAGCTCAGCCTGTGAGCCCCTAACGTCTACGTAAGGTAAGCTGTCCGGCTCACGCCTCACGTTTGAACGCTTTTTTAACCTACGTTTGACGCTTCTTAACCTAGCACTGACCCCTTAACCTAACGTGTAACCTAACCTAACCTAACCTAACCTCTGACGCCTGACGTGTTTGAATGCTTAACCTAAGTTTGACGCTTAACCTAACCCAAGTCCCCTTAACCTAACCCACGTCCACCTAACCTAACCTAACCTAACGTAGACGTGTAAACGTAATGTGTAACGCGTAACGTGTAAGGTCGGCTGTCGTGTGTGCTTGACGGCAGATTGGGTTGGTCTGTAGATTCGGATTGCGGTTTGCCTCGGTCGAGGGGTTGGGTCGGAAGCGGCGAGGGGCGGCGGCGCCTGTTGCGCAGGCGGCGTCCGTTTGCGGCGGGCAATTGTTGAGAAACGGCTGTGAATGTTGGCGGGCGAGAGGAGGAGGACGGCGCGCGATGTGGCCCGACGGCTGCGGGCCGATCGGGAAACGGCGGGAGGGCGACGGAAGGCGATGGGGCGGCGGAGGCGCGTTTGCACGGCCGTCATCGCCGCACGCCTCGGCTTGTGTGGCTGTGGCGCCGGCCGCGCTGGCCGGGCTGCCGCGGCGACGGTGTGGGAGTTTTGCCGAAGGTTTGGCCATTGTGGCGGGTCGTCGGCTGGGGCTGTGGGGGCGGCATTTGGGCGGGGGCGGCGATTCTCGGCGGGCCGACCCAGGCTGTAGCGCGCGGTAGCTGCAGTTTGGCCGTGGTTTGCGGCGCTGCCGTGGCGACTGGTTGGCGACTGTGGTGTGGCTGTGTGTAGCCCCATCCTCGGTGGTTTGAAAGGCGCGGGCGGTTGTGGCGCAGGTTTGGGGCTGCTCCGCACAGGCTGTCGGACGTTGGGCGGTAGCAAGCGCGGGAGGCGCGGCGCGGCGGCGCGCAGAGTGGCGGCCGCTCTCTCGGCCGTCCGCGCCCGCCCGCGACACTGGCTGGGCCTTGTGATTCTCTGCTCTGCTGCTGTGCTGTGCTTGCGTGCCTGCCGTCCCGCTCGCTCTCGCTGTGTGTTACGCGCGTCGTCGAAATGGCAGATCAGGCGGCTACGAACGAGACTGCTGCGGCACCCGGCGCCACCGGCACTACGAAGAAGGCCAAGTCTGCGTCGTCTGCGAAGAAGCCGCGCGCCAAGCCTGCGCACCCGCGCACCTCTGAGATGGTGACGGCCGCCATCAAGAGTCTGAAGGAGCGCGGCGGGTCGTCGCTGCAGGCGATCAAGAAGTACATAGCCGCGCACTACAAGCTGGACGCGGAGAAGCTGGCGCCGTTTATCAAGAAGTACCTCAAGTCGGCCGTCGTGGCGGGCGAGCTGGTGCAGACGAAGGGGAAGGGCGCGTCCGGCTCGTTCAAGCTTGCCGGCGCCGGCGGCGGGGGGGCGGCCGAGGGCGGCAAGGCTCGTGCTGGCGGTGCCAAGAAGAAGCGCGCCGCTCCGGCCAGCAAGGAGAAGAAGGGCGCCCGTGCGGCCGGCGCAAAGAAGGCTGGTGGCGTGAAGGCGGCGACCGGTCGGAAGGCGGGCGCCGCCAAGAAGGCGTCTGCGGCGTCGGCCGCTCCCGCGGGTGCGAAGAAGGCGGCTGCGGCCAAGCCGGCCAAGGCCAAGTCGCCGTCGAAGGCGAAGAAGGCCGCCAAGGTTCCGACGAAGAAGCCGAAGGCGCCGCGCCCGAAGAAGGCGACGACGCCGTCTAAGGCGAAGGCTTCGCCCAAGAAGAAGAAGTAGAGTAGAGGAGAAAGAGATGGGGGAAAGGAAGGGTTTGGCGCTTGACTCCGTCGTCCCCACCCCCCGTCGTCGTCTAGTGGCGCGCAAGAGACGCGCGGCCCAAAAAAAACGGCCCTTCTCAGGGCCATCAAAGCACGTCGGGGAAGGTTTTGATTGTCGTGTTGCGTTTGGTGTGGGTGTCTGTCTGTATGCCCGTGGGGATGCTGTTTGCGTGCCGTGGTGGTTGGATTGCGGGGGTCGGTGGCGGGTGTGGGCGGCGGTAGCGGTAAGCGGTGTTGTTGTTGTTGTTGTTGTTGTTGTTGTTGTCGTGGTTGATTGTCGCCGTGTTTGTGGCGGCGGCCGACGGTTGGTTTTCTGTCACGTTGTTTAGTTTGAATACGTTGGTTGGCTTGCCTGCGTTCGTTCTTCTCGGATGTCTGTCTTGTCGAGTCGTGTCTGGTCTTTGTTTTGTTCCTTTGTGTGTGTGTGTGTTATGTTTTGCAACGGGGGGCACGTTGAGATGCGGAAGGAGTCGGCGGGGATTTCGGTGGCGTGTAGAGCGAGCGAGCGCGTCGGAGTGGAGTGCGGGTTTTTTTTGTTTTCGAAACGAAAGCGGCGGCCGGCCAGCCACCCGTGCGGTGTGACGTCGGCCGTTGGGTATTGTGCGCTTTGAGCGCCGGGGAGGGATGATGTGTGATTGTTGCGCGCTGCTAGCAGGCAGGCAGAGTGAGCGGGTGTGGCGGACGGACGGGAAGTGGTGGTTTTTGTTTTTGGGTTGCGGGGCGAGAGGCAGGCGACCGACAAAGTTTGCTCGCGACGGAGAGATGTTAGTGGCCCTGAAAAGGGCCGTTTTTGTTTGTGCGGTGCGGTGCCGCGGCGCGGTTTAGGCGCGCTCGCCGCGGATGCGGCGCGCGAGCTGGATGTCCTTGGGCATGATGGTGACGCGCTTGGCGTGGATTGCGCACAGGTTGGTGTCTTCGAAGAGGCCGACGAGGTAGGCCTCGCTGGCCTCCTGCAGGGCCATGACTGCGGAGCTCTGGAAGCGCAGGTCGGTCTTGAAGTCCTGGGCGATCTCGCGCACTAGGCGCTGGAATGGCAGCTTGCGGATGAGCAGCTCTGTGCTCTTCTGGTAGCGCCTGATTTCTCGCAGGGCGACGGTGCCCGGCCTGTAGCGGTGGGGCTTCTTGACGCCTCCGGTGGCGGGCGCGCTCTTCCTCGCCGCCTTGGTGGCGAGCTGTTTGCGCGGCGCCTTTCCGCCGGTGGACTTGCGGGCCGTTTGCTTTGTGCGGGCCATGGCGGTAGCGGTAGCGGAGCGGCGTGCGTGGAGGTTAGGTGTGGCGCGGCGTCCGGTGCTGCCTTGACAACGGGCCCGCGCGTTTTTTTTTTTTTTTTTTTTTTTTTTTTTTTTTTTTTTTTTTTGGCACATTTCATTCCCTCCCTGATGGAGAGGGCGGGCCTTTTTAGAGCTTGCTGATTGCTCTTTTTCGGCCGTTGGTGTTCGGTACAATTTTTTGCTTTTTGGAGTGTCAGTTGCTTGCAATTGTGCCAAGCATTGTTATTTCGGTAATATATAGAGTTTACATTGTCATTTTTGAACAATATTGAGTTTAAATTATTTTGACATTCAAGAGACATTTATGTAGTTATCATGTAAGACATATAGTAAGAATTTAGAAATAAAATTAGAACATAATGAGAACAATTAATTTTAGGAGAAACATAAATTTAAGAAGTACATATAATTTTAGCAGATCATAAAAAAAAAAAAAACATATAATTTTGAATAAATAAATTTAGGTAGACATATATTAAGGTGGCAATATGTAATTAAGAGGGAAGTGTATCTGCTCAGATTTTCGTGTTATTGCTTATTTGTGTATGTGGTCGTTGCGTGCGTTGTGTGTGATTGTGTGTGTGTGTGTGTGTGTGTGTGTGTAGGGCCGTTGCCTACCTCCTGGCGTCGAGATGGGGGGGAGTGAGGGTGCCGCTTACGAGTGGGGTCATGGTGGGAGCAAGGTCGGGGAAATGGGAGGTCGTGTTTTGTGCCACTGTACGCGCTGGATGGATGTATTTGTATTTAGGGCGCCTCCTTTCCCGGATTTCAGAGGTCAATAAGTCTTCCATATCTGGTCGTTTCGTCAGTATGTGTCTGCCGTAGTTGGCGCGTAGTTTCGTTAGTCGAGTTTGTAGTGGTTCTATGTTTGTGATGTCATATACGTCGTTGCTCGGCGTCTGTGGGGGGAGTTTGGTGATGCTGCGAAGTAGTCTTCTTTCAGTTCTGTAGAGTCTGTCCGCCTGGCTCTTCGCCAGACCAGCCAGGGGTGCGGCTGCATACTCCATGACCGGCCTGACGAAGGTCTTGTATGTGTGCAGGGCCGTCTCCAGGCGGCAGCCATGGAGGCGACCCTGCACCTGTCGTATGAGACCTTGTCTTTTTCTTATTCTGTTGAGGAGGTAATTGATGTGCGTCTGCCAGTTTAGATGCTTGTCTAGGAACACGCCTAAGTATTTCGCGGAGTTGGTAAGCGTCAGTGGCGTGTTCCATAGTGTTAGTTGTAAGTCGTCAGTGTTTTGATTTCTGTTCCTGGTTCGGTGTCTGTGTTGGAAGAATATGGTCTGTGTTTTGGTCGGGTTGGGTCGGATTCGCCACTGCGTCATCCAGGTCTGAAGTTTTTGTAGGTAGTCCGTCGTTTTCCGTTGTATGGTCCTGGTGTTTGGGGCAGTGCACCAGTATGCAGTGTCGTCTGCATATAGTGCGACTGTCTCGTCTGTTGTCGCTGTGGTGGGGATGTCTGCTGTGTACAGCGCGTACAGGGTCGGTGACAGGATGCCTCCTTGCGGGACACCTGCCTGTGGAGTGAACGGATCGGAATGTTGATCCCCTACATGGATCCTGCATACTCTGTTGGTAAGATAGGCTTGTATGATTTTAATGAATTTGATGGGGATTCCTAGTCGGCTTAGTTTGAGGAGGAGTCCTTGATGCCACAACTTGTCGAATGCACGCTCGATGTCTAGGAATACCGCGAGCGTGCATCGTCCGTCGTTGAATCCCTTTGTAATGCTGTTAGTAAGTTTAAAGAGGGGGTCATTCGTCGAGTGGTTGGGTCTGAAGCCTGCCTGGATTGTCGGGGGTAGTCCTTTGTCTTCTGTGAATTTTCTAAGTCTGTTCGCTAGTATGCGTTCGTAGGTCTTCCCTATAACGTCGAGCAGAGAGATTGGTCTGTATGAGCGGGGGTCAGTCTTCGGTTTGTCAGGCTTGAGGATCATAATTGTCTTACTCGTCTTCCAGTTGGTCGGTAACGTTTCATAGGTGAGGCAATAATTGAAGATTATGGAGAGAATGGGGATGAGGATGTGGGGGGGGGCTTTCTGTAGGTGCAGTCGTCGGATTTCGTTTTGTCCAGGAGCGGAGTTACGTCCTGTGTGGATGGCTTCGGCTATTTCAGTGTTGGTTATTTCCTTGGTCAGGTTGTGTTCGTTCTCTGTGTCCACTGTTGCTGTGGTGAGTATTCGATTTAGTTGTAGTTCCACTGTACGTCTGTGTACTTCGTCAAAGAGATTGTCATTGGGGAAGGAGTATACCTCCTGCAGTACCTGTTTGAAGATGGTGGCCTGTTCACGTTTGTCTGTTGTCGGTTCGTTGTTTGTTATTAAGGTGAGTTCAGTAGTTTTTCGTTGTCCCGTTAGTGTCCTGAATTTTTTCCAGAATTTGCCTCCACTCCTGTAGTCTAGTTGTTTGCAGGTGTCGTCCCACTGTGTTTGTCTATGTGTGGATATTATGTTCCTGACTCTGTTGTTTAGTCTGTTCCAGAGTCGTCTTAGATCTGGGTTGTTCGTACGTCTTATCTCTCTGTGTAGTCGTTTCTTTTGCTGTATTAGCTGTAGGGCCTCACGGGGGATGGATGGTCTCCAGTTATTTATGATTTTCGTCGGTATTGCTTCGTCGGTGGCTTGTTTGATTGCGTCTTCAAGGCGTCTGGTCACTAACAGTAGGTCGTTGTCGTCAGTGATGCTCACTGGGAAGTTTAATTGGTCTGTGATGACTTCGCAATATCGTTCCCAGTTAGCATTTGCGTAGTTGCGGATGGTACGTCTAGTGGGAGGGGGGTCTGGAGGGTTGAGTGCCTCTGTGGAGAAGGTGAGTGGTAGGTGGTCGCTCGTTATCGGGTTGCCGATCTTTGGGGAGGTGATTGTGTCCGTCAGTGTGGGGCTAAACAGTATGTGGTCGGGGGCAGACTGTCCGTTATGTCCTATAAAGGTGTAGTCATAGATGGGAAGGCGGTCTATTGGTTGCGTGGCTAGGATGTCGAAGAGTGTGCGTCCGTTTTGGTTATCTGTCCAGTCTCCGAGTTGGGGGTGTCTGGCGTTGAGGTCGGATAGGAGAATGAATTTGTCTAAGGTTTGGAGGTGTTGTAGGAATTGGAGTGGGAGGGGACTGTCGGGGGGGTTGTATAGGCATGCCACTGTGATTGAGCGTCTGTTAGTTCCCCTGATTTTAACCACTATCGCCTCTAGGTTTTGTAGCGCTGGGGGGAGGGGGATTTCGGTGGCGGGTATCGAGTTTACGACATACAGAGCTACGCCTCCCCTTCCGTCAGCCCTATCTTTACGGAAGCAGTTGTATTTAGGTATATTGCAATCCTTTCCCTCTTTCAGCCAGGTTTCGGCCACGCCCGCTACATGTATGTGGTCATTTATAAGTGTATGCATCAGCATAGTTCTTCTGTTTACTACCCCCCTCGCATTTACGAAGAGGAAGTTTGTGTGAGAGAGTGTGGTAGTGTTATCCATGTCTTGTCTTGGAAGAGGTGTTGCTCTGTTTTAACTTCTGGTAGGTGGGCGGGGTGTGTGGTGAGTGCAGTCGGGGGTCCTATTTAGAGTGTCTTCTGGTGGTCCGTTTAGTGTGTCGTCGTGTGTGCTGAGCAGTCTTGTTTGTGGGTGCCACTGGTCTTTAACGGTGATGTGCAGCCTGCATCCCGTCTGGGTGGCTTTTATTGTTTTCTCCAGGGCTTGAAAAGCGACCTGGTTTATTGTTCTAACGATCTCCTCCTTCCTGTCCTGAAACAGGTTAATCAGGGTACCAGCTAGGACCCTCAGGAAGTCTGCTTTCAGCACCACCTCCTGCTGGATGTCCTCCACTGCGATCTGCGCTGGCTCGTCGATTAACTTGATGGGGGCTTGAAGTTCTGGCTTCGGAGCCTCCTTGGGGCGTAGTGGGCAGCGGTAGGAGAGTGCAGAATGGGGGCCTTCGCAGTTGGCGCATTTTTCGGCGCCCAGGCTGTTGCATTGGGAGAGGGAGTGGTCTCCACTGCACTGGGGGCACTTTGGCTTACCTATACAGTTTTTGGTTTTTCCGTGCTGCGCTTATATGCCCTCGGTTGCGCGTGGTGGGGGGAGGGCGGGCCAGAGTCTATATAGGGGGGCGGCGGGCGCGCTGGGCGCAGACCGTAGCCGACTCGCCAGCCGCTGCAGCCGCTGTTTGTGCACGTTTTGCTTTGCCCGAGGAAGGAAGGATGACAGGCCGCGGCAAGGGAGGAAAGGGGCTCGGCAAGGGTGGCGCCAAGCGGCACCGCAAGGTGTTGCGCGACAACATCCAGGGCATCACGAAGCCCGCCATCCGCCGCCTGGCTCGCAGGGGCGGCGTGAAGCGCATCTCTGGTCTGATCTACGAGGAGACCCGCGGGGTGCTGAAGGTGTTCCTGGAGAACGTGATCCGCGACGCGGTGACGTACACTGAGCACGCCAAGCGCAAGACTGTGACGGCCATGGACGTGGTGTACGCCCTGAAGAGGCAGGGGCGCACCCTGTACGGTTTCGGCGGTTAGGCTGCGTCGCAGCGGGCGCTGGCCTTCCCGCGGCCGTGCTTGTGGGTGGGAGAGACTAGAAAACGGCCCTTTTCAGGGCCACCACACTGTTCGGAAGTTGAAAAGTGCGAAAGAGTCTGTGTTGTTGCTGCGTGTGTGCGCTGTGTTGTTTGTTTGTTTCTTTCTTTCTTTCCGTTTGAGCGACGTGATGTGACTGGGAGGGGAGAAGGAAAGGAAACGTGTCATGTGGCTGGCTGTGTGTGGAGCTGCTTCGTTTGTGTGTCTTTGTATCGATCGCGACGGAGATGGCGGGCTGTGTGTTGTTGTGCGAGAGGCGGTGATTATTTGCTTGCGTGGTTTGGCTCTGTGTGTTTGTTTGCGGCGGCGTTGGGGTTTCCGAGGCAAGGCGTGTGGGCATAGGCGGCCGGATCAGCTGTTTCGTTCGTGTCGACGGCCGTTGCGCGCGGGAGTGGAGGGCGGTGTGTCGACACGCCTCCCTTTAACAATGGTCATTATTGCTGCCGTTGTCGGTTTGGAAGGCGACTGCGACCGTGCAAAATGTGTGTGTGTGTGTGTGTGTGTTGGGCCACACGGGCTGTGTGGGCGACAAGATGGCGGACGTGCGCCGGCGGCGGCTGTGCTGTGACAGTGCAAAGTTAAAACAAAACAAGGTGCGGCGAGGACGACTGCAATTTTGCTTTGGACGTAGGTTTGTGTGGTGGCCCTGAAAAGGGCCGATTGTTGTGGGCCGAGCCGGCAAAGCGCGTTGCGTGCAGGGGAGCACGCGGCGCTGCGATTGCCTGGCCTCCTTTAGGCCTTCTTCTCGGTCTTCTTTGGCAGCAGGACGGCCTGGATGTTGGGCAGGACACCACCCTGTGCGATGGTGACGCCCGACAGGAGCTTGTTGAGCTCCTCGTCGTTGCGGATGGCAAGCTGCAGGTGGCGCGGGATGATGCGCGTCTTCTTGTTGTCGCGGGCCGCGTTTCCGGCCAGCTCGAGCACCTCAGCCGCGAGGTACTCCATGACGGCGGCGAGGTAGACGGGCGCCCCGGCGCCGACGCGCTCTGCGTAGTTTCCCTTGCGCAGGAGGCGGTGGATTCTGCCGACCGGGAACTGGAGCCCAGCCCTGCTTGAGCGGGACTTTGACTTGCCCTTGACTTTGCCTCCCTTTCCGCGTCCGGACATGGCGATGGGCTAGCGACGGTGCACACGAAACGGAAACGAAAACGACCGGTGCGAGCGGCAGCGAGTCGAGCAGCGGAGTTTTTTTTTTTTTTTTTTTTTTTTTTTTTTTTTTTTTTTTTTTTAACTTTCATTCCTCCACCGGAAGGGTGGGGCGGGCTCATGGAGGGCTTAATGCCGCTTTGGAGCCTTATCTTATTCTTATGTTATTCTGTTGTGGCACTTTTTATTTCATAGTTTGGGTAGTTTTGTTCAAATTTTCTATTTTCTTTTCCTGTATGTATATATATATATATAATTATTAGTATTTTGCTATATTATTATTTTGTTAGCAGGTTTGTTGGATTTGGGGACTATACACAGCCCTGACATTTGCCTTACAGCTGAGGGAAACCCCATAAAACCTCAGCCAGGGTTGGGTGTCATTCCTGTTTCTTTCTGTCTCTTAATTAGTCTTGCATGATGTGGAACTGCAGGTGCTCTGGGAGTAGTTTTCCTGTTGTAACTGTTTCTAAATCCTTGTGTTTTCCGGGGTGAATTTGTTCTGTTGCTATTGCGGCGATTTGTGGTGGGTAAGGGTACTTGTAGCGTGGTAGATTGAGGTGGAATGGCGGTTTGATGATTATGTCTCTTATTGTCTCGTTCGTGATTAGTCTATTGTCACCGTATGTAGCTATCTGTTTTATTAATCGTTCTTCCATTGAGTCTGTATCGAGGGTTGTGTGCAGTGTTGCCGTTCTTTCTCTTGGTTTTCTTGCTAGTGTCCTTAGCATTCTTCTATCTGTGGATTTAATTCGGTTACATTGTGTTACATTTCCGCACCATGCTATTCCTGCATACTCTAGTATTGGTCTGACGTACATTTTATATATATGTAGCACTATTGGTGTTGCTGCACCTCCGTTTCTATGTTGTAGTAGTTTGATCTTGGCAAGTTTTGTGCTGGCTATTCCTATTTTTTGTGTTGTGTTGGTCTTCCAATTGAGTAGGTTATCAATCTCTAGTCCCAGGTATTTGGCTGTCTTCTTTGGTTCTACTTTTTGTCCCCAGAGTGTTATTTCAATGTCTTCTGGGTTTTGTTGTGTAAGCTGTGTGAGATTTCTGTGGTGGATTATTAGTAGCTGCGATTTGGTCGGGTTTGGCCTAATTCTCCATGTAGACATCCATTTTTCTATTGATTTAATGTATCTGTTGGTTTTCTTTGATAACATTTCGGTTGTTGGGGCGTGGCACCAGAACGCTGTGTCATCAGCATATAGGGCAAGTTCTTCATTTAGCCCAACTGGCTTTGGTATATCTGATGTATATATATTATATAAGAGTGGCGATATGATTGCCCCTTGTGGCACTCCTGCCAGTGGTCTGAGCGTCTCTGATAGTTTGTCCCCTACTTTTACTTTTATGTCCCTTTCTGTAATGATGTTTTTTATTAATTTTACTATTTCTAATGGTATGTCGTTTTTAATTAGTTTGTGTATGAGCCCTAAGTGCCATACTTTATCGAAGGCTCTCTCTATGTCGAGCAGCAGCGCTGCTACTACATTTCCTGTATTTATGGCTTCGGTGCTGTTACTGATAAGGCGGAAAATTGGGTCTATTGTACTTTTATTCTTCCTAAATCCGCTTTGCTCTTTAGGTAGAATTTGTCGCTTTTCTGCAAACTTTTGTATTCTATTAGTGAGTATTGATTCGAAGGTTTTGCCTATTACTGGCAGTAATGTTATAGGTCGGTATGACTTTGGGTCATGTTTTGGTTTTAGGGGCTTCGGCAGCATCTTAACTTGTGCATCTTTCCACTGTTGTGGCGTTTTCTGCAGTCTGAGTACGGCGTTGAATAGGTTTTTGAGTGGTGGTATGATTATTTCCTGTGGTATCTGCCTTAGGTGGTGTCGTGTGATGCCATCCGCGCCGGGTGCCGTTACTTTCCCGCATGCTATTGCTGTTTCAATTTCCTTTGATGTGATGTCTTGTATGAGTGTCGTTTGATCTTCGTCATATACAATGTTTTGCGGCTCCTCTAGTGTTCTTGTTGTTTCGGTTTCTATTGTTTTTTCTGTTTCTTCGTTAAACCTCTCGTCTTGGGGATGTGTGTATATTTCCTTAAGTACTTTCATAAATTCATTGGCTTTCTTCTCTTCGCATTGTATAATATCGCCGTTTATTATTAGTGGTGGGTCTTGGTTTTGCTTTTCGTGTGTAATGCGTTTAAATTTTTTCCAAAAGTCTGCTGGGTTTTTTGGATCTAGTTTCTGAATCTTGTTGTTGAGGGTTCTGGCTCTGTGTTGTCTCAGTAAGAATTTAACCTGATCATTTAGTCGGTTCCACTGGTTTTTTATTGTTGGGTCACGGTTTTCTTTGAATTGCGTGTATACTTTTCGTTTTTGTTTTATAAGTTCGAGTATATTTGCCGGAATCCTTTCGCCTCCTTCTATAACTCTTCGTGTTGGGGCGCTGGTTTCGATGGCATCACTGATTACTGTCTTGATGTGGTCGTTCAGTTTCTCCATTTCCTCCAGGTTTCTGATCTGTTCGTGTGTTGTCCTTATGTTTTCTTTGATGTAGGTAATGTATTTATTTTTGTCTATGTTTTTTCTGTCTTTGTATGTTTTTGTTGTCGGTTTCATTCTTTCTGGGTTTATAGCTGTGGTGGTCGTTAGGAGTGGGAGGTGGTCGCTTCCTATGCTGTCTCCGATGTCTACGTCTCCTATGTGTCTAGCTAAGTCTGTTGTGTGTAGTATGTGGTCTGGTGTCGAGTCTCCTGTGTGGTTTATGAACGTGGGCTTGGTGTTATGCATTTTCAGAATGTGTGGATTTTCTTCTAGCAGTTCTTCCAGTTGTCTTCCGTTTCTATTTGTCCGTTTGTCTCCAAAGTTAATTGATCTTGCGTTGAAGTCTCCTAGAATTATGCTGGGCCCTAATTTACTGATGTGTTTTAGTAGATCCTTTGGGATTTCTTCTGTAGGGGGGACATATATAACTGCGATGTGGATTGCTTTGAACGACTTGGCTGCTACTTTTATTACTATTGCTTTGTGCTTGTCGAAGCATCTTGGCAGTTTAACCTCGGCGGTCGCTAACTTTTTGTCATGTACTATGGCTATTCCGCCATGTGCCCATCCTCTGTGTCTCGCCTCGGTCACGTCATCTTTGCGGTAGCATGTGTAGTCTAGTATGTTTATTGGGGCTTGCCCCACCCTAGTTTCTGTCATCCCCAGTAGTTGGATCTTTTCTCGCTTGATTAATTGTTCGATTAGTGGCTTTTTGGTGTTGCAGCCATTCGCATTTACGAACCCTATTCTGGTACCCATCCTATTGGTGCTAGCGAACTTGCTGTTTTTCTGTTTGTTTGTTATCTCCCCCTACAGTGTCTCGGTTGCTCTCTGTATGGGAGATACTGAAATGAATGCGGTTCCACGCTTGAGATACATTCATTTCTCGTCTAAAAAAGGTCTTGGAGATGTCTTTCATGGCGGTTACAACGAGTTGCTTTCGGTCAGGGAGTATGTTTATAAGTGCCATCGTTGTCGCTCGGAGGAAGTCCTCACACACTACCATTTGTATTTTTTGCTTATCGTCTGTTGTTTCACCCATCGGTTCATCTGTGCAGACGATCTTGGCTGTGGCTTCTATTGACACTGGTGTTTTTGGTCGTTTTGGGCATTTGATGTCCGTTGATAGATGTTGTCCGCCACAGTTGACACAGGTTGGTTTATTTATGTCTTTCTGGCAATTTGCTATGGTGTGTGGCCCTCCGCATCTGTTGCAAAGTGGTTTGCTTTTGCAATTATCGGTAGTGTGTTCAAATGTGTGGCACTTTGCACACTGAGCCGGTTGTGGTGGTGGTACATGGGACTGTTCTACTGGATGGAATTTGTGGAAGATTCTAAAATGGTTGTTGAGCAGGTTGTCTACTGTTGTTTTGTTTCGGGTTATGACCCTTATTTTTTGTATAGGTTTCCCATATTCTCTCGAGGTTATTCTTTTTACTTTCGTAAACTCGAGCCCTTGGCTTGTTAATTCGTCCTCTATGTCCTTTTCCGTAACATCATGGGTTACCTTAGTTATCACCACACTGAGTGATGGTTCTGCGGTCTGTTTGGCTTGTGTTTGTCTGTTGAGCTTTTGTATTCTCGTTGCCTTCGCTTCTGGTCTGTATTGGGTGCATATGGTCCTATGGATGATTGTTTCGATGTCCGGGTGGAAGCTTGTAACTATTGCTGTGCGGTTTGGGTACACGACCATGTCTTGTACGTGTTGCAGTACGTTTAGTATTTTGAATTGTTCATACAGCGACTTCTGTGTTTCTCCTGTGTTTAGATTTTCAATTTTTATTTTGATTTCCTCCCTGGTTTGTGTTTCCGGTTGTATCTGCGTGTCCGTTTTGTCTGCCGTGTTTCTTCGGGTGCGTTTGTTGGTTACTGTCTCCCATTCCCGGTCGTCATCATCTTGTTCGTCAGTTTTTCCGTGTGTCTCTGTCGTTTCTTGTGTGTTCTGATGGAGTGGAGCGTTGTCTTGCGGCTGGGGTCTGTCGATCGGTGCGTCTTTATTTGTTGTTTGTGGCGTTTTTGTCGCTTTTGGTTTTGTGTCCGTGGGTTTTTTTGGTCTCGGCTTTGAGCTAGCGGTCGTCTTCCTCGCACGTTTCCGGTCTCCAGTTTGTTGACTTTCGTCGTCCGTTGTGTCAGAAAGCATTTTGTCAGAGGCGTGGGCAGGTGCAGGTTCGTGACTAGGCGGTGGCATCAATTCTTGGTCCTGTGTCAGTGGCAGGGTTGGCTTTGTGTTCGCGGTCGTCATCGTCGGTGCAGAGTTGTCACCTGCGATGATTATGCGTGAGCTTTCGTACGCGCTGGTAGTCGCTTGGGACGACATGTCGTCCTTCCGCGTGTTGTGGCTGTACTCTTTCAGTGAGGTGTAGTGTAGTGAAGTGGTCTCCCTCCTAGTGTGTGTAGTGTGAGACTCTCCCTACTATTCTGTCCTTTGCGCTGCAAGCGCGGGCTGGTCTGTCCGCAGACAGGGCCCTGACTTGCGACAATCCCTAACTATCGGTTTCCCTACGTTCCAGCTTTCCAGAACATCTCGCCTAGCTGTGTTGGGGAACACGACAATTTGCTTTTATTCTTTTGAGTGAACTCCGGTCGGGAGTGCGCTTACACTTCAGTGGAAGGCATTTCCCGCTTCCTTTGTTCGCTCTTTGTGTTCTCGAGGCTCGAGGCTAGCAGCACAGAGTCCGCGTCGCAGCGAGTGCGTGCCGGCGCAGCCGGGGTGGGGGTGCTTTATGGGCTCGGGTGCGGCGGCCGGTTGCGCGCGCGCCCCATTGGTCGGCGGCCGCAACAGGGCGAGCTGGTAAAGGTGCGGCGGCGGCTGGCGGCGGGTGCCACTGTGTGGGGAGACGCTGACTAGAGCGGAGCGCTTGCTACTGGTGTTGCTGCTGCCGTACGTTGGTTCGAGATGCCGCCCAAGACTAGCGGGAAGGCCGCCAAGAAGGCTGGCAAGGCGCAGAAGAACATTTCGAAGGGCGACAAGAAGAAGAAGCGCAAGAGGAAGGAGAGCTATGCCATCTACATCTACAAGGTGCTGAAGCAGGTGCACCCTGACACGGGCATCTCGTCGAAGGCGATGAGCATCATGAACAGCTTCGTGAACGACATTTTCGAGCGCATTGCGGCCGAGGCTTCTCGCCTGGCGCACTACAACAAGCGCTCGACCATCACGTCCCGCGAGATCCAGACCGCTGTGCGGCTGTTGCTGCCTGGCGAGCTGGCCAAGCACGCCGTGAGCGAGGGCACGAAGGCGGTGACCAAGTACACGAGCTCCAAGTAAGGAGGTGGCTCTGGAATGGAAGGAAGGATGGAGAAGGCTCCTCCGTTGCGAGAGCGGCAAAACGGCCCTTTTCAGGGCCACCAACTTGCCTTTTGCGGGAAGGGCGGAATTGTTGTTGTTGTTTGTGTGGACGGCTGTGATGTATGTGTGCATTTTGATTGTGGGTGGGGGGGCGCGTCAAAGCGTGTTGCGCGGGGTACGGCCACGAGGTTGGTCGCCGTGGCGTGGAATGGTGGCACGCCTCGTTGGCGTGGTTTTTGACCCATTGGTGTTGTTGGGGTGTGTGTGTTACCCGTCTGCGAGGGGGGACAGTGCGATCGGCGACTTTTGTGTCACCGTAACGACGGCCGTTTGCGGGTTTGTTTTTTTTGCACATCATACATGGCGAGGGTGAAATGTGAAGTGTTTTTGTTTGGTTTTTTTTGCCGCCCACTATTCCCTTTGCTGTACGCCGAGTTTGACAATGGTGCGACGTAACTGCAGCGTGGAGGTGTGTGAGTGACGTTGAAATGAACGTGCCATTAAGACGCATTGTTGTTGTATTGTACTGTACGTGTACGGCGACACGCACGATGATGTACCATTCGACTCTGATGTTTGATAGCCGTGTCTGACTGATTGCGTACGACGCACGCACACCGATGTCGTCATTCAAGATGCACGCTAGACGACGACGGCGGCGGCGGCGGTCGTTTGTTTGGCGAATGTCTGTACACGTGTTTGTCTGTGTCCATCCGGTATGTATTTGTTTGTTTGAAAGTGTTTTGTGTGTCGGTGACGTGGTCCGATCCGTCGCCCCCTGAGTAACTGTCGATCGGCGCGATAGACCGGCGTCACGCAACTGAACCCGAAGTCTTGGGCACACCCGTCATACTGTTGTACACCGTCGCGCTGAGAACGGTAACGAAAGGTTGACTTTGATCGGTCGGAATGTCTGGGCAGAACGTGAGGAATGAGGCAAGAGTGCAAGGAGGGGGGGCAAAAGAGAGAGGAAGGGAAAAAGGGGAGAAACGCATTCGTAGAGCAACGGAACGTTCCCGTGTCGGAGGCGTATTGGAGCCGCACTGAAATGCGTTTAACGGCGGCGCGGCTGCAAGTGTCTGCCGTGGTGAACGTTACCTTTGACGGCTGCATTGGGCTTTGCCTTTGCTTTTGCTTTCGCTTTCGCTTTCGCGTTCGCTTTCGCTTTCCCGGATGTACGTAACGTTTGTTGATATGGTTCTGAGGAAGAGTGTATGACAGTGCCGTGCCGTCCATGTTCGTGTGCCCTCCCATTGTGTGTATGCTATTGTCTGTGTACTTGAATGATGTATGTAGGTGTTAGTGGACATGTTTTACCAGTGGGGGGAAATGGATCGTCGATAGTTGCCGTCACTCTGTCACGGTCGAGATGACGCACCCTCCGTACAGAAAGGTGTCGAGAAAGTGAGTGTGTGTGTGTGTGTGTGTGTGTGTGTGTGTGTGCGTGCGTCCGTGAATTGGCAGTGTTTGGAGGTGGGCGTGCCCTGGATGTGGCTGTTCGTTAGGCGGTAGTGTTGTGTGGACAGGGGAGGGGCATGCGTAACGCTGCTGGCATGGCATTTCGGGAGATGGGAGGGGGCAAACGAGGAAACGAGGAGCGGCGGCCAAAGACGGGACGGGGAGGGGCGCGGGGTGTGGGTGGCTTGCGCCTGTGCTCGGCGTTGTGGTTTGTGCAAAAGAGGAGGAGAAAAACAATGTGAGTTGCCAGGGAGGGGAGCGGTGTTGTGTTGTGGTTGTCGTGGTGTAGCCGCAGACGCGGCTGTCAGTGAACGTGGCGAGACGGACGGATGCGCGGAGGGGCGGGGGCGGCGCATTTCGCCGGTGCCGTGCCGTGCCGTGCCGTGCCATGCCGTGCCATGCCTGAAAGCCGCGTGGTCGCTGTGTTGTTGGTGGCGTGGGGGCGAGGAGAGTACCGTACGGGTGTGCTTGTGCGCCGGAAATGGCACACTGCGCCCGCCCGTCTTGGAGGCTGATGGCTGTGGTGTGGAAATGGGGCGCGGTGATGTTGAAGCAGTTGAAGAACAGAAAAGAAACCAAGAAAACGGAAGGCGTGATGCGGCGGTGGTGGTGAGAGCGGGAAAAACAAAACAAAAAAAAAGAAGGAAAAACAACAAGAAACAAAAAAGAAAACAAAAAGTCTATCAATATTAAAATGTAAATGGAAATGGAAATGGACCCAGGCATAACCTCCCTGCACAAATAGCAGAGAGTCCGATGATAATAAAAATGTGCCAGAATGTTAACGTCCCTACAAAACAAACCCAACGATAATATTAATGAAAGAGTGAACCGTATGTAACATTGCAACAGACATAATGAAACCTGATAAATTGTATAAGGGCAGCAGCGTTGACCTTTGGCCCTGTATTCAGAATAAAAAGAGCCAAAGATCGTTACCCCAATGAAAAAGACACTGAAACACGTATGTAACATAGTAGCGATGGCGAGACATTGTAGCATCTGTGACCAGAGAGTTTGCGCTGGACTGCGCGAGTGTTGCGAGCGGTTCTCAGTCAGTCAGTCAGTCAGTCAGTAGTCGTCGCGTGCAGTACGCTAATAGTCGTCATGCAGAGCGGTCGGTCAGTAGTAGCAGCCGAGTGCGGTTGTTGTGATGTAGGCGGTCGGCAACACTGGTCAAGATGGTGAATAAGGTATACTGTTAATTAATATAATCATTAGATAATGAAAAATTGTATTTATTGTAATTATTCTCCAACAAGTTCCCCAATAATAATTTTTATTTCAAAAGCATTTTTCAAACATTTAATTTTTTATTGAACTAAAGAGTTCGTTGCACTTCACATTTCATTCCACTTCTTTGAAGAAAAATGTCACTAAAATCACAAAAAAAAAGAGAGAATATTATTATTTGCAATGCAGTTCCTCCAAGCGCTGCGCAACAACCAGAGCAGAAATGTGACATCCATTTATTCGGAGGTAAGACTTTAATTCTGATTGTTTTGCACAGGGCCAAAGACCGATATTTCGGTTTAATTGAAGTTTCTTGTCACTGAACGGACTTTTTTAAATGTTGTGTGAAGACTTTATATTTGAGTCAGATTGCGAATTTCACATTTTTGTTGCCATTTTCAATACCTCTCATTGTGGGCGAGGTTACAATTAGCGCAATGTCCATTAGCATCCGTAAATAACATTGTCCATTATTTTAAATTTTGCTGGGAGGTTACAACACACACACAAAAGAAAAAAAAACAAAAAAAAAATTGCATTTATATCCGCTCCTCAATTGTAGATACCCCTTACACAGCTGTGTGCAATGAATGAGTGCTGGCTGGTAATTAATTGCACTCCTTGGAGGGAAATGCCATAGGACGTAGTCTTTAAAAAGTGAATGTTTTTCGTTAAGAGACAAAAGTTACTTTAGAAAAACAGTAATAGTGGGGCTTTTGTTGTTGAACAAAATAAGTACAATGAACATACGTTATCAGATTTGCGCAATGCAGCGTCACACCACCTTTTTGATTATAACACAATATACTATACATCGTCCCGAACCGTGACCAGAGTCGCGAGACGAGCAGAGCACGCCGCCGACGCCCGCTCAGTACAACCGTCCACCCGCTACTACTGTCGACCGACTACTACCTCTCCCGACTCGCGCTACAATATATATAACAACTGTTCCTGGCGACCCGGTGCGTGCCACTACTGTCGTCTGGCGCGGTCCAAGCGCCGACTAGCAGCGATAAAGAACTCTCTGGTCAGACAGAGATGCTGTCATGCCTCGCCATCGCTCTGGTAATGAATACATACGTGTTGCAGCGTGCGTACCACCGGAACACGCAGTGGCGGAGCCAAAGACTGTGTTGTCGAGGTCGAGTGCGAGTGGGAAGAGAGGCAGCGTCGGCACGGAGATGCAAGCGAGCGCGAGACGCACGGGGGCTGCGGCGTGGCGCGTTTGCGGTCGGCGCCTTTGGTGGCAACGGCCGGGACAAGCAGCGGTGTATGGTGTGGTGCGGGGCGGACAGGGGCGGCGGTGGACGGGGAGGAGGCGGCGCGACGACGGCATGGGGGCGAAAACGGGACGGGGGACGGGGGACGGCGGATGTTGAGAGGCGTCACGCGCGGACAGGACACAGACACAGAGACACACAGATTGGAAAGGGAGGGTGCGCGGTAGTAGTTGGGAATGTGCGTACCGTGCGGGATGGGAGTGGGCGAGGAACACGGTCGTGGCCCCTGTTTTGGGTGCGTGTGATGACGTCGGTGTGTTGTGGGAAGGGAAGGTGCTGTGGCGGCGGCGCGTAATGGGCGTAGGCCGAAAAGAGAAAGGAACGTGGGCAGTGTGTTGGCAAGCGTCGGTTCGACTGCGACGTTGATGGGCAGGGCAGGGCAAGGTTAATGGTGGTAGGAGTAGGCGTGTGGGCGCAAAAAATCTGCCGCTGCAGGCGGTGCCGTAACCGCCATGGCGGGAAGGAGAGAGGGCCAAAGAAAGAAAGAAAGAAGAAAAAAAAAAAAAAAAAAAAAAGGAGGGGGGGGGGGGGGGCGAAAGTGGAGAGGCGGTGGTGTGAGAAGGGCGGGGGCGGAAGGAAGGCAGGAAGGACAAGAGGCGAGGCGACGGCTTGCTTTGTGTATCGGTCGGTCTCTGGCTATGCTTCGTTTTCTGCAGCAGGGTCGGTGCGCGGCGTGGCTCGCGGCAGTGGGAACGCCTGGTGGCTGGACGGCCAGCAATGCGGTTGGATGGGCGGCCACAGCACCGCACCTGTGCCCGAGGAGGAGACGCTGGCGGCGGGCCCTGAGGTGAGGCCGGCTCGGCTGGGGCTGTGGATGTGTAGGTGTGGCGCCGCTGCTGCAACAACGAGTAAAACGCGAGAAGAAGGGATGGCGGTAGAGAGGAAAAAAAAAAATATAAAAGGTCGTGTTGTGTTGATGCGCAGGCAGACGCGTACAGAGAGACGAGCCCGGTCTGCAGCAGGGTGTGGCCGTGCCGAGTGCAGAGCAGCGGCGGCTCGGTTCGGTTCGGCCCGGCCCGGCGGGCCGCGCTGTTGTCGCGGACGTGAGCGCCCCCTGGCGGGTGGCCGGAGGCGGCGCGGCGTGTTGGACGTGTGGCTGGTGGCAGTGCACAATTTGCGAGTGGCTGGCGGTGTGGTGTGGCGGTTGGCGCGTCGGGCGGCGGAGAGGTATGTGTTGCGGGCGCCCTTTGCTGCGCTGCGTCGTTGCGTGTGCCGTACAGGGCGGGCGCTTGTCGACTGTGTGGCGAATTGGCGTGAAACGGCTGCCGAGAGGTGTGTGGTAGCGAGCCGGTCGGTGGTGTCAGTGCGAAGGGGAATGTGCGTGCGTTTGGCGGTTTCGGTGTGCTTTTTGCGGCGTGAGAGTGGGAATTAGTGGGGCCGGCTGTTGTGTTGGTTCCTTGTGTCTTGTGTCGCGTAGCGTGATGGCAACGTGGAAGGACGCCGGTTTCGTTTCGAGCCTTGCGTGTGGTTGTCGACGTTGACTGGTTGGCGTGTGCCGATGCACGTGCATGTGTGGGTCGCGAGTGCGTTTTTGGCTGGCTGTGTGTGTGTGTGTGTGTGTGTTTGGGGGGGGGGGAAGGGGGAGGCGGTGGTGAAAGTGCAGTCGTTGCCACGGGCGTCGTCGGGTGGGGCTGGCTGGGGCTGTGCGTCGTGGCGGAAAGGTGGTAGGTTGCGGGAAGCGAGCCCGTCGTTGACGGTGTCGCGTGAGTTGTGAATCGAGTGGGGCGCGGGGCGCGGGACAGGAGCAGCGTGCCGCTGCGTCGTGGTCGTCAGCAGAGGCTGTGCGTGTGCTTGTCCTTTTTGTGGGCGGTTCGTGCGAGGCGTTTTTGTTTTGTGTTGCCCTAGTTGTTAGTTTATTTTGTTTGTGTTTGTTATTTTGAGACGACGACTGGTTGGTGGCGTGCGCGCGAAGTGGCGGTGTGCGCTTCCCGTGTCGTTTGTGTTGTTTGGTTTTTTTGTTTTTGTGTGTTTTTTTTTGCACTGGGCCCCGGTGGGTGGGTGCGTGTGTGTCGATTGCCGGCTGGCGAAAGGTGCGCCATCGGCGGGGTGGGTCGCCGGCACAAGTAGAGGCGGCGGCGTTGTTGCTGTTGTTGTGTGGTGTTTGTTTTGTTCGGCTGTGTCGGCGAGCTGTGTTGCGGTGCGTGTGAATGGTGGTGCAAAAGTGCTGGCGTTGGGGCTGCGACTGCGACGGCGGCGAGCCGCGGGCGCGCCATTGATAGTGATGTTGTGAACAGCGGCTGTGTACGGTAGTGGTGTTGTTGTAGCACGACGTGCATCCGGGCCGGCGCGGAAAGCGCAGTTGCGGGCGGTTGCCCTTCGGTGCCAGCCCATGTCGCGTGAGCGGCGGGTTGCTCTGGTGTCGACACGTGGTGCTCTGGGTTGTTGTGTGGTGCCCTTTGGCCGGTGGGGGTGGTTCGCGTGTGTCTCGTTCGCGCTCGGTGTCTGGTCGTGGTCGTGCTGCTCCCCCGTCTGTCGGCGGTTTCCGACGTCGTCTGTACGTTTTTGTTCGTTTGCGGCGTGCCTGCCGACGTCGTCCCGTCGCGACCTTTCAACCGAAAGTGTGGCGCCCGAAGGTGAACGAACGTAACCCTGACCTCGGCGCTTTACGCTGAGCCGAGCGAACCGAACCTAACCTGTGGTGTGGCGAGGTGAGCTCAGCCTGTGAGCCCCTAACGTCTACGTAAGGTAAGCTGTCCGGCTCACGCCTCACGTTTGAACGCTTTTTTAACCTACGTTTGACGCTTCTTAACCTAGCACTGACCCCTTAACCTAACGTGTAACCTAACCTAACCTAACCTAACCTAACCTCTGACGCCTGACGTGTTTGAATGCTTAACCTAAGTTTGACGCTTAACCTAACCCAAGTCCCCTTAACCTAACCCACGTCCACCTAACCTAACCTAACCTAACGTAGACGTGTAAACGTAATGTGTAACGCGTAACGTGTAAGGTCGGCTGTCGTGTGTGCTTGACGGCAGATTGGGTTGGTCTGTAGATTCGGATTGCGGTTTGCCTCGGTCGAGGGGTTGGGTCGGAAGCGGCGAGGGGCGGCGGCGCCTGTTGCGCAGGCGGCGTCCGTTTGCGGCGGGCAATTGTTGAGAAACGGCTGTGAATGTTGGCGGGCGAGAGGAGGAGGACGGCGCGCGATGTGGCCCGACGGCTGCGGGCCGATCGGGAAACGGCGGGAGGGCGACGGAAGGCGATGGGGCGGCGGAGGCGCGTTTGCACGGCCGTCATCGCCGCACGCCTCGGCTTGTGTGGCTGTGGCGCCGGCCGCGCTGGCCGGGCTGCCGCGGCGACGGTGTGGGAGTTTTGCCGAAGGTTTGGCCATTGTGGCGGGTCGTCGGCTGGGGCTGTGGGGGCGGCATTTGGGCGGGGGCGGCGATTCTCGGCGGGCCGACCCAGGCTGTAGCGCGCGGTAGCTGCAGTTTGGCCGTGGTTTGCGGCGCTGCCGTGGCGACTGGTTGGCGACTGTGGTGTGGCTGTGTGTAGCCCCATCCTCGGTGGTTTGAAAGGCGCGGGCGGTTGTGGCGCAGGTTTGGGGCTGCTCCGCACAGGCTGTCGGACGTTGGGCGGTAGCAAGCGCGGGAGGCGCGGCGCGGCGGCGCGCAGAGTGGCGGCCGCTCTCTCGGCCGTCCGCGCCCGCCCGCGACACTGGCTGGGCCTTGTGATTCTCTGCTCTGCTGCTGTGCTGTGCTTGCGTGCCTGCCGTCCCGCTCGCTCTCGCTGTGTGTTACGCGCGTCGTCGAAATGGCAGATCAGGCGGCTACGAACGAGACTGCTGCGGCACCCGCCGCCACCGGCACTACGAAGAAGGCCAAGTCTGCGTCGTCTGCGAAGAAGCCGCGCGCCAAGCCTGCGCACCCGCGCACCTCTGAGATGGTGACGGCCGCCATCAAGAGTCTGAAGGAGCGCGGCGGGTCGTCGCTGCAGGCGATCAAGAAGTACATAGCCGCGCACTACAAGCTGGACGCGGAGAAGCTGGCGCCGTTTATCAAGAAGTACCTCAAGTCGGCCGTCGTGGCGGGCGAGCTGGTGCAGACGAAGGGGAAGGGCGCGTCCGGCTCGTTCAAGCTTGCCGGCGCCGGCGGCGGGGGGGCGGCCGAGGGCGGCAAGGCTCGTGCTGGCGGTGCCAAGAAGAAGCGCGCCGCTCCGGCCAGCAAGGAGAAGAAGGGCGCCCGTGCGGCCGGCGCAAAGAAGGCTGGTGGCGTGAAGGCGGCGACCGGTCGGAAGGCGGGCGCCGCCAAGAAGGCGTCTGCGGCGTCGGCCGCTCCCGCGGGTGCGAAGAAGGCGGCTGCGGCCAAGCCGGCCAAGGCCAAGTCGCCGTCGAAGGCGAAGAAGGCCGCCAAGGTTCCGACGAAGAAGCCGAAGGCGCCGCGCCCGAAGAAGGCGACGACGCCGTCTAAGGCGAAGGCTTCGCCCAAGAAGAAGAAGTAGAGTAGAGGAGAAAGAGATGGGGGAAAGGAAGGGTTTGGCGCTTGACTCCGTCGTCCCCACCCCCCGTCGTCGTCTAGTGGCGCGCAAGAGACGCGCGGCCCAAAAAAAACGGCCCTTCTCAGGGCCATCAAAGCACGTCGGGGAAGGTTTTGATTGTCGTGTTGCGTTTGGTGTGGGTGTCTGTCTGTATGCCCGTGGGGATGCTGTTTGCGTGCCGTGGTGGTTGGATTGCGGGGGTCGGTGGCGGGTGTGGGCGGCGGTAGCGGTAAGCGGTGTTGTTGTTGTTGTTGTTGTTGTTGTTGTCGTGGTTGATTGTCGCCGTGTTTGTGGCGGCGGCCGACGGTTGGTTTTCTGTCACGTTGTTTAGTTTGAATACGTTGGTTGGCTTGCCTGCGTTCGTTCTTCTCGGATGTCTGTCTTGTCGAGTCGTGTCTGGTCTTTGTTTTGTTCCTTTGTGTGTGTGTGTGTGTTATGTTTTGCAACGGGGGGCACGTTGAGATGCGGAAGGAGTCGGCGGGGATTTCGGTGGCGTGTAGAGCGAGCGAGCGCGTCGGAGTGGAGTGCGGGTTTTTTTTGTTTTCGAAACGAAAGCGGCGGCCGGCCAGCCACCCGTGCGGTGTGACGTCGGCCGTTGGGTATTGTGCGCTTTGAGCGCCGGGGAGGGATGATGTGTGATTGTTGCGCGCTGCTAGCAGGCAGGCAGAGTGAGCGGGTGTGGCGGACGGACGGGAAGTGGTGGTTTTTGTTTTTGGGTTGCGGGGCGAGAGGCAGGCGACCGACAAAGTTTGCTCGCGACGGAGAGATGTTAGTGGCCCTGAAAAGGGCCGTTTTTGTTTGTGCGGTGCGGTGCCGCGGCGCGGTTTAGGCGCGCTCGCCGCGGATGCGGCGCGCGAGCTGGATGTCCTTGGGCATGATGGTGACGCGCTTGGCGTGGATTGCGCACAGGTTGGTGTCTTCGAAGAGGCCGACGAGGTAGGCCTCGCTGGCCTCCTGCAGGGCCATGACTGCGGAGCTCTGGAAGCGCAGGTCGGTCTTGAAGTCCTGGGCGATCTCGCGCACTAGGCGCTGGAATGGCAGCTTGCGGATGAGCAGCTCTGTGCTCTTCTGGTAGCGCCTGATTTCTCGCAGGGCGACGGTGCCCGGCCTGTAGCGGTGGGGCTTCTTGACGCCTCCGGTGGCGGGCGCGCTCTTCCTCGCCGCCTTGGTGGCGAGCTGTTTGCGCGGCGCCTTTCCGCTGGTGGACTTGCGGGCCGTTTGCTTTGTGCGGGCCATGGCGGTAGCGGTAGCGGAGCGGCGTGCGTGGAGGTTAGGTGTGGCGCGGCGTCCGGTGCTGCCTTGACAACGGGCCCGCGCGCCTCCGTGCTGCGCTTATATGCCCTCGGTTGCGCGTGGTGG